>NC_041380.1:453840053-453878407 GCF_002162155.2 Triticum dicoccoides
TATATATATCCATGTACCCCCAAACGATCAGAACAGGAGCAAAAACCCTAATTCCACCGCCGTAACTTTCTGTATCCACGAGATCCCATCTTGGGGCCTGTTCCGGAGCTCCATCGGAGGGGGCATCGATCACGGAGGGCTTCTACATCAACACCATAGCCCCTCCAATGAAGTGTGAGTAGTTCATCTCAGACCTACGGGTCCATAGTTAGTAGCTAGATGGCTTCTTCTCTCTTTTTGGATCTCAATAAAATGTTCTCCCCCTCTCTTGTGGAGATCTATTCGACGTAATCTTCTTTTTGCGGTGTGTTTGTTGAGACCAATGAATTGTGGGTTTATGATCAAGTCTATCTATGAACAATATTTGAATCTTCTCTGGATTCTTTTATGTATGATTGGTTATCTTTGCAAGTCTCTTCGAATTATCAGTTTGGTTTGGCCTACTAGATTGATCTTTCTTGCAATGGGAGAAGTGCTTAGCTTTGGATTCAATCTTGCGGTGTCCTTTCCCGGTGACAGTAAGGGCAGCAAGGGGTTTTCTTCATATTGCATGAGTCTATCCCTCTACATCATGTCATCTTGCTTAAGGTGTTACTCTGTTTTTAACTTAATACTCTAGATGCATGCTGGATAGCGGTCGATGAGTGGAGTAATAGTAGTAGATGCAGGCAGGAGTCGGTCTACTTGTCTTGGACGTGATGCCTATATACATGATCATGCCTAGATATTCTCATAATTATGCTCAATTCTGTCAATTGCTCAACAGTAATTTGTTCACCCACCGTAGAATACTTCTGCTCTTGAGAGAAGCCACTAGTGAAACCTATGGCCCCCGGGTCTATCTTTATCATATTGTTCTCCTACTACTTTGCTATTTACTTTGCCTTTATTTTACTTCGCATCTTTATCATAAAAATACCAAAAATATTATCTTTATCATATCTATCATATCTCACTCTCGTAAGTGGCCTCATAGGGATTGACAACCCCTATTTGCATTGGGTGCGAGGATTTATTTGTTTTGTGCAGGTACGAGGAACTTGCGCGTGGCCTCCTACTGGATTGATACATTGGTTCTCAAAAACTGAGAGAAATACTTAGGCTACTCTGCTGCATCATCCTTTCCTCTTCGGGGAAAACCAACGCAGTGCTCAAGAGGTAGCAGCCATGTAAGCCAAGAACGGGATTGTCCAATCTAGGATGACGTGAAGAGCCGCCACCAACCGTGCCTCCGGGTCAGGAACGGCTAGATCTTCTTCCGTAGGTAACTTAACAGACGGGTTATGCAAAACATCCAAAAAGGTGTTAGGGGCACCGGCTTACGCTGAGATCCCAACCGGCTTAAAGCATCAGCCGCTTCGTTCCTCCTACGGTCAATGTGTTCCACCTGATAACCTTTAAAATGTCCTATCACAACATCAACTTCACGGCGATAAGCCGCCATGAGAGAGTCCTTGGAATCTCACTTTCCTGACACGTGTTGAGCCACCAAATCTGAGTCGCCAAGGCATCGGACCCGGCTTAGGCTCATTTCTTTCGCCATTCGGAGACCATGGAGCAAAGCTTCATATTTTGCTGCGTTGTTAGTACAAGGAAACATCAAATGCAACACATAACAAAACTTGTCACCTCGAGGGGAGGTTAAAACAACTCCAGCCCCCGAGCCTTCCAATTGTCTGGACCCATCAAAGTGAATCGTCCAATAAGTGTTGTCCGGTTTCTCTTCTGGCATCTGCATCTCTATACAGTCATTAATAAAGTCAACCAGCGCTTGAGACTTGATCGCAGTACGTGGCACATACTTCAACCCATGAGACCCAAGTTCAATGGCCCACTTGGTGACTCGTCCAGTAGCCTCTCTATTCTGGATGATGTCTCCAAAGGCGCAGAGCTAACCACAGTGATTGGGTGACCCTGAAAGTAATGTTTGAGTTTCCGCCTTGCCATGAATACCCCATACACGAGCTTCTGCCAATGTGGATATCTTTGTTTAGATTCAATCAGCACCTCACTGACGTAATAAACCAGCCGTTGGACCGGATGTTCCTTGCCAACCTCCTTGCGCTCCACCACAATTGCCACACTAACAGCTCGTGAGTTAGCGGCTACGTATAACAATAGCGGCTCTTTCTCAACCAGAGCAGCAAGAACCGGCGGCTCAGCAAGCTGTTTCTTCAGATCCTCAAAAGCAGAGTTCACAACATCGCTCCAAACGAAATCATCCGTTTTCTTCATCATCTGATACAAAGGCGTCGCCTTCTCCCCTAACCGGCTTATGAACCGGCTCAAAGCAGCAACACAACCCGCCAGCCGTTGAACGTCATTGATGCGTGTGGGTTTGGCCAGGGATGTGATTGCCTTAAGTTTCTCCGGGTTAGCTTCAATACCTTGGTTGGACACAAAAAAACCCAAGAGTTTGCCAGTGGGGACTCCAAAAATACACTTGGCCGGGTTAAGCATAATTTTGTAGACCCGGAGGTTATCAAAGGTCTCCTTCAGATTTATTACCAAGGTTTCCTCTTTCCTGGACTTTACCACTATATCATCCACATACGCATGAACATTACACCCAATCTGATTGTGAAGGCAATTTTGCATACACCGTTGATAAGTTGCCTGGGCGCTCTTAAGCCCAAAGGGCATAGACACATAGCAGAAGGCTCCAAACGGAGTGATGAAAACTGTCTTCTCCTGTTCCTTAACTGCCATCTTGATCTGATGATAACCTGAATAAGCATCCATAAAACTCAAACGCGCGCAACCCGCCGTGGCATCAATGATCTGATCAATACGGGGGAGAGAAAAAGGGTCAGCTGGACAAGCTTTGTTTAAATCGGTGTAATCCACACACATACGCCAGGTGCCGTTCTTCTTGAGTACAAGCACCGGGTTGGCCAACCACTCTGGGTGAAAAACTTCCACAATGAACCCGGCCGCCAAGAGCCGGGCCACCTCTTCTCCAATGGCCTTGCGCCTTTCCTCGTTGAATCGTCGGAGAAATTGCCTGACCGGCTTAAACTTTGGATCAATATTGAGAGTGTGCTCAGCGAGTTCTCTCGGGACACCCGACATGTCAGAAGGTTTCCATGCAAAGATGTCCCGGTTCTCACGGATGAACTCGATGAGCGCGCTTTCCTATTTTGGATCCAAGTTGGCACTGATGATGAACTGCTTGGATGAGTCGCCGGGCACAAAATCAACCGTCTTGGTGTCATCAACTGATTTGAATTTCAACACCGGTTCATGCTCCATTGTTGGCTTCTTTAAAGACGTCATGTCTGCCGGGTCAACATTATCTTTATAAAACTTTAGCTCCTCTGTTGCACAAACAGACTCAACATATGCAGCATCTCCTTGTTCACACTCCAGGGCTATTTTCCGGCTTCCATGTACTGTAATGGTGCCCTTATAACCCGGCATATTGAGCTGCAGATACACATAACACGGCTGAGCCATGAACTTGGCGTAAGCCGGCCGTCCAAACAAAGCATGATATGGGCTTTTGATCTTAACCCCCTCAAAAGTTCATTTCTCCGTTCTGGAATCATATTCATCCCCAAAGGCTACTTCTAGTTCAATCTTACCAACTGGGTATGCCGACTTGCCAGGTACCACACCGTGAAAAACAGTGCTGGATTGCTTAAGACTCTTATCAGTCAACCTTATCCGACGAAACGTCTCATAATAGAGGATGTTGATGCTACTGCCTTCATCCATGAGCACTGTAGTGAATTTATATCCACCAACCCGATGCGCCACTACCAAGGCCAAGTGACCCGGATTATCAACCCGGGGAGGATGATCCTCTCTGCTCCACACAATAGGCTGTTCTGACCACCATAAGTAACGCGGAATCGCCGGCTCAACGGCATTGACAGCCCTCTTGTGAAGTTTCTGGTCCCTCTTGCACAAGCTAGTGGTAAATACATGATATTGCCCAATATTCAATTGTTTTGGGTTGCTCTGATATCCGGACTGCTGCTGATTACCTTGGCCGGGTTGTGGATTATAACCTCCCTAGTTACCCGTATGTCCCTGACCGTGAAAGCCGCCTCCACCTGAACCGGCGCCCGGGCCATGAAAGCCGCCTCCACCTGAACCGGCGCTCGGGCCATGAAAGCCGCCTCCACCTGAACCGCCACCAGGGCCGTGACTTCCATCAAATGCATTTGAATTTTTAAACGCCTTCATGATTGTAGAGTCCTTCCATAGATGGGGGGTTGGCTTCTCCCGGGTGCCGTGTCTTGGACAAGGTTCATTCAATAGTTGCTCAAGGGTGGGACCTGACCCGCCCGACCAAGGAGGTTGCCTACCCTTGCGCCATTGATTGTTGCCCTGCGCATTGGTGTTAGCCACAAATTCGTCAGCCTTACATTTATTACCTCCTTGATTTGCCGGGTTATGCTGGTGACCCTTGTCGTTGCCGTTCTTCTTTCCCTTCCCTGTCTTTTCTTCATCAGACACAGGGTCCTTGGTACTACCAGAATCAGCATACTTGACGAGAGCCGCCATCAACTGGCCCATGTCATTGCAGTCATGATTAAGCTGCCCCAGCTTCTGCTTGAGAGGTTCAAAACGGCAATTTTTCTCCAACATTAAGACTGTCGAGCCGGCATCCATCTTATCAGATGAATGAACTATCTCCTTGACCCGGCGCACCCAATGGGTTGTGGACTCACCTTCCTCTTGTTTACAATTAGTCAGGTCCACGATTGACATAGGTTGTTTGCATGTTTCCTTGAAGTTCTGAATGAATCGGGCTTTTAACTCCGCCCATGAGCTGATGGAATTGGGGGGCAATCCTTTTAGCCAAGTGCGAGCCGTTCCATCCAACATCATAGTGAAAATACTTAGCCATTGTCGCGTCGCTGACCTCCAACAACTCCATTGCCATCTCATAACTCTCAATCCAGGCCCCAGGCTGTAAGTCAGCCGTGTAGTTAGACACTTTACGAGGCCCCTTGAAGTCTTTAGGTAAGCGCTCATTACGTATAGCCGGCACCAGGCAAGGTACACCTCTGGTTCTCGTGGCCACTCCTGCCTCAACCGAGGTTGCTGGATAAGCCGGAAAAGTTTGATGAGCCGCCTGCTCAGCTGCTAGTTGAACCGCTCGCTCAGCCTCCTGCTGAATCCTCTCCTGATCCACTAAGTTAAGGGCTCCCACCTGCACCAGCTCATGCCTACGCGGTTGGTTGCGGCGCTGAGCGTTGCTTGACATATCAGCTGAGTCCATATGCCTGCTATAGCTCGGGCTCCGGCTCGGGCGAGGGGTTGAATGGATTTTGTCTCGACTGTAAGAGTATGCATCCTGTTGTGCCAAAGTCGTCTGAAGAAGCTCTCTCACCCTTCGAGTTTCAACTGCTGTTGAAGAATCGCCTTCCATCGGGAGAGCTGCCAAACGAGCCGACGCAACTATGAGATTTTCCAAGGGATTGGAGAAGTGACCTGGCAGTGTTGGCGCATAATGAGGCAGGGAGGTATTCTTGCGAGGTGGTTCCATGGCCCGTGGATGAACCTGTGCTTTGGGTGTCGTGATCCGATTTGCTTCCGGCGGGTTGCTTTGACCGGCCCTAGGTGTATAGAAAAGGTTCCTTGGATCGAGCGTTAGAGGCAGACGTGATTGAGTTTTCTGATGCCTTCTCCTCATGACCTCGTTTGACGCGTTCAGATCCACCGAGAGCCGGAAAGTCTCTGCTTGAAGCTGCTGAGCACGAGCGTCCAAAGCCGCCCGCTCCGTGGCCATCCTGGCCTCTTCAGCCGCTAAGTTTTCCTTGGCATGTGCCATCTCTTCGCGCACCCGTGTCACCTCCGCATCATGCTAAACTTTATCCGCCGTTTCCACCACGGCAGTCAACATGGTCGTCATCTTATCTGTGAGGTCCATTAGTGTCTGAGCCGGGGAGCGCGCGGGGTCTCCTCGCCCAGCCGCTACTGACCCGGTGGTCGTCGCTGTTCAGCCGTGGAATTCTGCCCGGGCTGGGTGCCTGCCATGAAAACTCCAGCTCGATTTGGCGGCTCAAAGGGGTCTGAAATACTTCTGCCATCAGAATAGCCCCCGAGCATGCCATCCTGCAACTGATACAAAGAGTCTGTCTCGCCTGTTGATGATGTAGCGTCAGAACAGATGACCGTCTCACCGCCATCCACCGATCCTTCCAAGTATTCATCGCCGTGGATGCAACCCACGAAGGTGTGCTTCACGACAGATTGAACACAGGTGGACCTCACGCGCTGAGCCGTTTCGACGAGGTTGGTGTGGACATCCGGCTCAGGGCCTGATTCGCCGATCCGGCCGATGAAGACATGAATTCCGCTGAAGGGGACCCGGTACCCGTACTCAATTGAGCCGGCCTCGGGGCCCCAGCCTTCGTCGTCGATGTAGAGCTTGTCGCGACGACTCTTGGTCATCCGGCCCACATCGTATCCCTTGAGCCCTTCGAAGTTGCCCTTCAAGAACTCAAATCCACTGTGCGCTGGCCCCACGGTGGGCGCCAACTGTCGTGGAATTGTCACGGCAGATGTCCTAGCAAAAGGACTTAGTCATAGGGCCATCGCAACTAGGAAGCTTAAAGGGGTTGATTGAGACAAAGGACACGAGAGGTTTTATACTAGTTCGGCCCCTTACGATGAAGGTAAAAGCCTACGTCTAGTTGTGTTGATATTGCTGGATTTTCGATCACCAAGAGGCTAGTTCGCCGGCTTGGTTATCGGTCTCTTGTTTTTTGCCCTAAGTCGCCACCGGGCCGTCCCCTTATATACACGGGTTGACGCCTGGTGGCCTATAGAGTCCCGGCCGGCTCATACAGCGTGTCCGGCTCGGTGACTTCTTTTACATGTCTTTTCTTACAAGTCTTTCCTTACATACGGCGGTTTACAAAATTGGGCCTTAAGCCGCCTCTAGGCTTTAGGCCTTCTATAAGCTTTTAATAAACTATCGCCTTGAATTTTATTGGGCTTCCTTTGTGACCCGCCATTGGGGCTGACCCGCCCCTCCTGGGCGGGTCATAGCTGATAGCTATATCCCCAACAGAATGTGTGTGATAGGTTTGCCTAAATGACAATCTTGAAGTTTACCTGAATGTGTGTCAGATATGCAATGTCATGTTTGTAGATTGAATGTGTGAACTGCATACATGACTATCTTGTAACATGCAAATCTTTTGTTGTTAAATACGTGTCATTTGAGTGTCTCCATTACATACAATCTGTGAAGTTTACCTCTCTAGCTGCTTTTATTCCAGGGAGACTTATTTTTGATAATTCGATAATTGCCTTTGAGTGTCTTCTTGCTAGCCGACTAACATTTACCTAGCATTGCTTGTTGGTTGACTTGAGTGATCACCTAGGAGGGTTAAAGGCCCTATGCAACTAGTGGGAACCAAGCCCGGACTTTGTTTGAAACCCTGACGATAGAAAGTTGAACAGCAATGAAAACCCTAAATGGGTAAAGTAGAAAAATAATTTCAAAAGGAAATAAGAAAAACATTCAAAACAAATGAAGATAGTTCAAAGGGAAATTCAAGTTAGAAAAAACAGGAGGAAACTATTTTGGAGAATAAAATATAGTCAAAAGAATTATTAGTAAAGCCTACAAATAATAGTGCAGAAAAAAGTTAAAAGTCTCAAATAAAATGTTGGAATGTTCATAAATATTCAGGAATGAATTTAGGGAAAGTTTGTCTTTAAAGAAAAATCAAATATAAATTTAGGCTGTAGCCAACCCGGCGTCGGCTACCATGCAGTAGGACGAGATCCACACCGCAGCATAGAGAAGCCCAGCATGCCAGTGGCAGAGTTGGATCTCGAGCAGGTCAAGGGGACCCCAACCGGAACCAGAGTATCCATTCCAACCACGAGGCCCCGTTGGATCCATGAAGAGGGAGGGCGAGGGCGGCCCCGGAGATCTCGCAGGGCAACGCCGTACGGGAGCGATGAGACACGAGGACTGAGGAGGAGGAGAGGAACGGGAGAAGGCAGGGCTTTGCCCGGTGGTGGCAGCGTGGGGAGGGTGCCAAACCAAGCTGTGGCAGCGGCGATACGCCCCCCGTGGCGCCTTAGGTAGGCGACGCGGGGCATGTTTTTTCAGCGATCTCGTTCATAAATAAAAAGTTCTAACTATTTGGTGATTTTTTTTGCGATGAACTATCTTATGAATTGAATGTATATATACATGTTTTTGTGTGCTTGTTCATTTATTTTAGTCCGTACATATTTCATATTGACATATTCAAAACATCTTATGTTTATGTACTAGGTGAGTATGTTTTTGCCAATGTTTTCTCCGTGGTAGAATATTCCACCAATTAAATCGACCCATGGATGAGGAACTACACATACGATGAATTATCGCATGATGTCTGTACGTTCAGACTGATCTGGTTTTGTGGGCCATAACTTTAGGAATCAGGCCTGTGTCTTGTGGCACAAAAATCGGACGAAAAAAGTATCGTGCCTAAGGCAGTTCCGGCGAATATGAAACCCGTTCCTCATTGATGAAGATGCTAGGACAGTGTTCAACAGTTTGGTGAAGATAACGGTGGGCAATGGCGAAAGAGTGCTGTTTTGGAAAGATAGATGGTTGAATGGCATGACATTTGCTGATGTTGCCCTAGCCATTCTAGCCGTGGTACACGCTAGAGCACAAAATCAGTGAACGGTCTGTCAAGCTATGATTGACAAACATTGTGAACAAGACATCAGCCGAGACCCGTCCTTTATGGCTCTCATGCAACTCATGCACCTCTGGGTGGCCATTACTGCAGTAGAGAGAGATGTTGATTCACCGGACGTGTTTACTTGGCCATGTGATACATCTGGGAGATACGCGACAAAAACGGTGTACCACATATTGTGCCTTGGGCTTACCAGATCACCGACATATAAGTGCATTTGGAGGAGCGCCTTTTTTGCATGGCCGGCTGTACAGTATAGGCTGTGGACATCAGACAGGAGGGTGCGGCATGGGCTACAGGACGAAACGGCAGTTTACTACTCTTGTCTACAAGAGGAAGACACAATGGATCATATCATGATGCAATGTGGATACGCCAAGAAGGTTTGGCATTCATGCTTTGCGAGGGTGGGTGTCAATCACAACCAGATCAAGCTTCCACCTTCACATCTTGGTGGCTTCAGGCACGAATGGTAATTCCAACAAGGCATAGAAGAGGGTTCGATACTTTGACCATACTCGTTGCTTGGTCCTTATGGAAACAATGGAATGCACGAGCATTCAGGCGCACGGAATAGCATAGGAGACCACAACAATTGATCTTTCAAATCATGGAGAGATTCAAGATTGGCACACCACGGGAGTTGGACGACTACAACTTTTTGTGAGAAAGTAGGCTAGAGGTTTCTTGTGTGGTGTTGGTGTATCTAGCAAGATGTTCACATCCACGTTTAGCATCTTGTAAACTAGATCGAAAACGCGCCTTGACGCGTGGTGCCCGGCTGAACGTTTTATCCCAGCTTTTAAACAACCGCAATACTGTTGATATTTGGTATAGGATCATTTTCCAAAGTCATGGAAGAAGGCAAGGCAATCACATGTACAAAATGCAAAGCAACCATGAGGAATTTATTTTTTTTGAAACAGAGGCAAAAGACTTGCCTCATTCATTAATAAAGGAGGAGAGTTTTAGAGTACAAATTAATTGCTCCACAACATAGCCCGTTCGTCAATAAAAGGAAAATAACAAATACTCTCGTGGCATGATAATGCTCAAGTGCCTAGCTCCTGCCGTGACCCAAAGTTTGGCTTCATCTTGGATTAGTTTTAGAATGTAGAAGTGGGGCGTTGATTTCTTCCTAAAAACTCTAGCGTTCCTCTCATTCCAGATGGCCCAACCAACAAGCATAGTAAGGGAAGCCATGGCCTTCCGGTTCGCCGTATTGGGCTTCAACATGTTTGTCCACCAATGATTGATGCTGCGCTCCGCCTGCCATTGATGGATCTCGAGAGCCCCTAGGCCAAGCCACTCCTTTACGAATCTCCATACGCGCAAGGTGAACCTGCACCGAAAGAAGAGGTGCGCGGACGTCTCATTTGCCCTTCTGCAGAGGGTGCATAGGCCGCAATTCTCCCAACCTCGCTTCTCCAATCTATCCGCCGTCCATATCCTGTTTTGAATCGCTAGCCAAGAGAAGAACTTGACCTTGGGAGGTGCCCAAACCTTCCAAATAGTCTTGTTCATGATTGTCGTCGTGGAGCCCAAGAACTGGATCCTATAAGCAAATGCCGCCGAATACTCACCGTTGGCCTCAAATTTCCAGGATATGTCGTCATCAATGTCCGGTGGAAGCTGGAATTGCTCCAAGCGGACCACAAACTCCACAATGTGGTTGATCGTTAAGTTGATAGAAGGATCGATCTTGTGCACCTAAGCATTGTCTCGCAGAGCATCCCTCACCACCCACTTCCTACGCTTGGAGGCTGTGAAGATGAGGAGGCGATATCCTTAGTTTTTTTTCCTCTCAACCATGGTGCCTCCCAGAAGGGCGTCTTCCCTCCATTTCCCACGGTAATGACGGTGGAGGCGTAGAAGAGGTCCATATCCACCTCAGAGCACGGGTTTCCTAATCCCACCCATAGTCTAGTCGGGTCCTTCCACTCCACCCACGGCCATCTCAACCTACCATGAGGGATTTTGTAGTAGAACCATTCATCTTGAAGTTCATGAGGAATGTAAATATATACTTTTCCAAAAGCGAGACCAGATGAACAATCCACATCAAGTTTGATACAATGTACTTCTCATACAGCAAAATCAAGGCACAGGAGCAATGCGAGACAAATAACCTATGTAGTTCCACGGAAGCATATTTTTGGATAGATCCACCTGATCTTCTTGATCGTCTTGACATTCAACCTTTCATAGGGCCATGAGCAAAAGGAAGAAAGCAGAGAGATTTAGTTAGTGGCAATAGGAGGATAAAGAAGTAAACTGTACTATTGGTAGCTACTACAATGTCCAGATCGAATAATCTAACGATCATATCCACTTGTACATATTTGGGCCCTCTGTTCAATATGTACCATATAAATTAGGTGTCGCCCAACCTGGGCGATTGGGGGGAACCCAGCCGCCGGTGGCTCACCACCCCTCCTCGTGCCTGCCCCCGCGTCACCGTTGCCGGATACTGATTTATATGGTTCTTCTATGGCATAAAGTGATGCAATTTATTGCCAAAGTAGGAATGGTTCATAGCAGAACCATATAAATTAGGCGGCAAATGAGTAAGAAGATTAGCCCTCTGTTCTAGCCAAATTAAGGGGCTGGCTAAGGCATGGTGCTGCACAATCTTCATACCAATTTTCCCTGCTACAATGTAATGAAGCTTTGAAACTACATATACCAAGATATTCATCAACCCATTCAGAACATATACCAATGTAACGAAGAGGGAACAGTTAATTTTGATACAGAACATGCACTTGTGAATTGGCAGGTAATATGAAGGTGTTGTATTGGAATTTTACCTTCGCTTTCAGTGACACATATCAGATAATCTTCCCTCGACCCTTTCATGATGTGGTTGCTGCCGGTGCTCTAGGAAGAACACAGTTTTCTTAATACTAATTTTGAAATAAGAAAACCTTATCATTGTGGAATATAAACAGAAGAAAAAGCAAATATATGCAAATTGTTAAGTTTGAGTGAAATTTTAGAAACTGAAATGGCATGTGAAATATATTTTTATCTACATTCTTCATATAAGCATCGTAAAGAGAAATGTAACCATAAACTTGCCCTATTGGATATATCCTATATATTTTCTAAAATAAACTATGTATCAAACAGAAGTCAGAACAAAGGGAATATGCATCAAATATGATTTCACCTACATTCCTCATGTACACTTCACAAAAAAATAGTGTTGGCTTGCTTTTCATAAAAATAGCAGTGGGGTCTTATCCTACTTGTACAGCTAAAAAATATATACGAATTCACCCCACTCAAAGAAGTACACCTTTTTTTAGGAATCAAGTGTAAATCAGCCAAACCTGTAGGTAAAACAGAATTGGAGATTACATAGCAGAAAGAGTTCCATGATAAACATTAGGACATGGATGAAAATTAGACACTGTTACACAACTACTACTATAATTGACCAAAATAGAGAATAGCCTAAGATCCACTTGTCCAGCTCTATGAGAAACACAGAAATGAGAACCTGGAAAGTGAAGTTGTCACCTGCTGTGCCATCTTCAGATGGACCATCCACTTGTGCATCATCATCATCTGCTGGTGGTGGTGAGGATTGAGCTCCAGGAGCCCTGCCATTGCTAAGTTTTTTAGAATCTCCTGCAACAAAAATGGGAAGGTTATTTAACACAAAATATATACAACAGTGCAAGGAGCTTCCAAAAGAAGGATGACATGTGAGATTCAGCAATCCATGTAACCAGAGTAGTTGGCATCATTTGTAGGACTGTTGTAATCACATATCACTTTCTGACTCGGTTACATGGGAAGTTAGAAAGTGATATGTGATTACAAAAGAATACATGGAAATAAAAGAATTTTAGTAATAGGTTAATAAAAGCATTTCTCTTTTTGTCTACAATCTACCTGGGTCTAAAAATACAAAAGAAGTTTCGGAGTCCTAATTAAAGTTTCCCCTGATTGAGTAATCCTTAAGAAAAAACTGCAAAAGTAATTGGCTAATAAAAGCATTTTAGTACTATATATATGAACGTACATGTGGTATATCTGTACCAGAAACATAAGAATTAGCTCTCATGTATAAGGGAGCGAGCAGGAGAAACATGGAGAGGCATGAGGGGCAAGAGTGTACCAAGATTCGTCGACCGAGATTAATCGAGCGGGGTAGGGTTTGTACCTTGACTATGTCGAGGTCGCCGTAGCCGCACTTCCGGATCCAGGCGAGGTACCGTGAAACTTAGACATGGAGAGAAAGGTGTCTTCTTGACTTCTTGTATTCCTCTCATTTGCTACTCTTTTATAATTGGGTTGAGCCCAATCCAGCACAAGGGGGCCTAATACATTTTGTTGTCTGTAGAAAGTAACAACAGTCGAAATAAATTAATCAGTTCAGAGGAATATGAATAGCTGACATAGTTGATCATTTTTTCGCGCTTAAAATACCGGGAACCTAATACCTTTAAAACATCAGCATCCCAATGAAAAGCACCATGGATATTATTAACCCGAGACAGACATACAACAATTCATTTTTGTAAGGATCTAAATGCAATGACCATTTTTACCCTAACAATGACATAGGTCTAGATTATATATTTATGTAAGTACCCACGGGCGCATAGGGAAATCAGAGTGATTGCTGAAAATGACCAGTCTAATATAGCAAGCATACATCAGAAGGATGGCATAGATATAAATAGGTTCAGTACATAACAGTTGGTCCAAGCAATAACAAGATGCAGTGGAATCAGTTATGCCAAAAGCAATGCAATTTGGACTGAAATTGTTGCCTGGAGTCCTGGAATCTGTCCATGACTCCAGGGTGCTAAGCAGCAAATTCACCTGCTACTACATTCTAGAATATGTATGTAGTTTAGTTAGTACCTTTCTTTTCGATGTAGTGGCCATGGTCGCTGCAGCAGGCACCGCGGCTGTCTCAGCCTCCTCTTCCGTCTCTACGGCCCGCGCTCCTCCTTCCGAGTCCTGAGGAACCGCAACGGTGTAAGCCCCTGAAATTAAAAAAGAAGAGGAACCACAACATCTCATCAGCCTGATTAGTCATGGAAGGAAGCATCACATTTATATACACGACAGGGGCAACCTAATTTGAGAAATATTCTGGGAGCTTATATCAGTCTAAGCGGAAAATTGTTCCAGTAAACCATAGTCTGATGTAATTGTAATAAGATTCAGGAAGAATTAATATTTCAAAGCAAACCAAATACTCACGTCCCCACAAGAAAGCACAAACAGTCCTTGTTCTTTAAGTTGAATCTGAACTTCGCAAGCAAAATGATATACTCCCTCCGTTCCTAAATATTTGTCTTTTTAGAGATCTCAAATGGTTACCACATACAGATGTATATAGACATATTTTAGAGTGTAGATTCACTCATTTTGCTCCGTATGTAGTCACTTGTTGAAATCTCTAGAAAGACAAATATTTAGGAACGGAGGGAGTAGGAAATAAACAATATACGAAGCATGCAACAAAGAGACTTCAATCCAAGCAGGGAAACAAAACTCTTCGAGATATCCATCAATCCACTCCCTGGTCCACATTGGCAGGGGTGGCAAATAACTTCCAAGAAATTAATGCTCGCATCTACTATGGGGTCCCAATGCAGAAACGGAAAACATAATTGTTTAACTAAAACAAAAAGCTACAGGCAAGCACATAACAAGCACAAAAAGCTACAGGCAACCTACCTAGAGCAGCACAAGAGAAAGAGAGGGAGCCAGAGGTAGGAGAAGGGCTCACTCACCTGAGAGGGAGGTTGTGGTCGACCGCCGTCGTCGGGGTAGGACGTGGGTTCCACGTCGCGCAGCAGCAGAGATTCCTGCGGGCTCAGGTCTGAAATGCATCACAATGTCCAACACCGTCAGACTCAAATTCAGGTTTAGTATGACAAAGAATGGGACGCCAAGACAAATCTGATTCAGGTTCAGTATGACAAAGAACACATCACCAAGTGAAATGTGATTAAGGTTCAGTATGGCAAAGAACACACCACCATGAGAAATGTGGTTTTTAGTGTCTAGTGAGCAAGTATTATGTGTATTCATCTGTAACTTGATTACATGAATTCAGGTTCAGCATGTCAAGAAAGAGCAGTAGTGCTATGTATTCCTCTGTGATTGGATGACCATGACCAGTATGTCAAAAGCTTCATCTTACCTGTAGACTTCAGATAGTAGTATAAACACTGTGCTTGTAGGACAACAAAGCGAGGAAGCCAGTCATCGACATCGGTGTCGTCTATGATAGGTGGCTCCCCAGGAAGTTGAGTCCATCTCTGCAACGCACAAGAGATCATTTAGAGTCATCAGTCTGTTGAACAACTGTCACACAAATGAAGCTGTTTTTGGGGCAAGCAAACAAAAGTGCACTGGTTTCTTACGTACACTTCTGATATGGAGGTACCCGGAAAGGAATGCATATCTCAAGACTTCGTCAATATTTTCTAACCTGCAATGCTAAACTGTATGAATCACGTCTGACGGAGAAAAAACACTGAATATAAACAGACACTTAGGTTCAGGTGAAAATCCACACAAACGTTGAGGCTGAATATTGAAGGGGTACTTCATCATACCGGGCTTTTAGCTGGGACTCCCTTTCATCGGCATCGGCAATTTCGCTTCGTAATGATTCTACTTCAGCTCTTGTCAATTCAATCTGATAACAGTGAAAACCGTTGGTGTACTTGTAAGACAGGATTCGAGATACATGACAGAAACAGGGGTAGTTAGAAAACATTGTAACCTTGTCGTCATCCTTGTTGCTGGAAGACCACCTAATGCGAGGAATAGACAACAGTTGCAGAAGCGACAAAGCTCCCTTGACTCATTTCGGGGTCCAAGAACGCCTGCGTGGACTGCTTATTACAGGACAGGAACAGCAAGCGTGTCAGTACACCCAGAATTAAAGGAAGCGGTCGAAAATTAAACAAGCCTTTGACAGCCATTGTTCGTTCTGCCATGAGTATCATCACCTTGGTGATGGATCCATGTTGCTCTTACTTGTGGACAGACCATCGGCAGCGTCCATGCCTCCATGGGCTCTTTCTTGGGCGTGAAGTGCTGCGGGAAGACATCTATTCTTCCGTAAACATCATCCAACCAACGGCACAGGTGCTAGAAGAAATTGCATAGTCTGTTTAATGGTACAATGTAGCGTAGAATTAATAAGTGTAAGACAATATCGATAGCGAAGTGGTACGCCACATATTAATTAGACTATCCAGTGCAGGTATTATCTGTTGAATGTGTAGTTTCAGCAAAGGTATTCTGCGCAAATAGGAAGGCTCGTAATATGGTCCAAGCATCGGGTGAAGGCCTCAGATTGCTTCCACGAGCATGTTTGAGTGTTCTAACAATGCTGAAATTCTATTATTAAGACCCGTGCAATAAGCCATTAACTGACAGTTTTATTTATTATTCTATCATAATGGCTAACTATCCAAGAGCTATCACTCCCCCTAATTTTCTGTCTCGGAGAAGATGCACATTGGTCCATCAAAATAAAACACTAAAGCCTGGAACACATTAGTTACATTGGATATGCATGCTACTGCATACTTCTAATCTGAAACCACGAACATTTGACAGGCAAATAAATTGTAATATAACAGATGTATGAGCAGGTATAACTTGGGATATCCAGGAGAACTATTTCTTAGAAGATCAAATGATATTCATGATTCAGTAATATAAGTAACGTCTCCCAATAAACATACTAAATCTGAATTTTGATGTCAATACAAATGTGACCATCGTACACTAAACAGAAAGGACTATCAGAACCTCCTTGATTCTCCTAATAGCAATGATGGCCTGCTTTTGAATAGTCCCAGGATTAATTAACCATGGAAAACAAAAGCAAGTTCTCCTAACAGAACCTCCTTGGTTCTCCTAAAATCAAAACCAATCGTTGAAACTAATAGGAGGCTAAACTGCCTAAACACACACGCGCGCGAGCGCGCATACATCAGACATCTCTATAGTACCAATTCAGGTAGATCAAGAAAATGAAAAGCCGAATAGCATGGCATATATAGAATTGTAGATTAGTATCTGGTATAACCAGAAAAGTTGAAGAGCATCCAAACACACAAACACCTCATACCAAATTATAATATTCAGCATAGGGCACACACTACAGTATCTCTGAATCCATATCTAAAGACTGCAGTTATTGCTGAATGGCATATATATGAACAAAATGCTAAAACGGACATATATAATCCTTACTGGCATGGATATCAAGGAGGTCGGCCACCTGCCCTCTTTCATCAGTCACATGAGGTAGTTCAGACACATGTCTCGGCACCCCATCAACAATAATCCTGCAATGATATATTCGAGATGTCAGAACCAACGATACAGCATGATCTTTCCCAGATCTCTGTAACACCTTTTTGAAGTAATCATATTGATTTTTTAGTATTTTAGCATGTCATTTCCAGAACTGTATAAAACATTTCAAGAGCAGATTAGGTAAAGGGTAAACCTTGATGTCCAGTTATCCCATGATCCCTCCAGAAATGACCTCATTTCCTCCTTGACTCCATGTAATCAAAGTTGGAATTCCGTTTTCCAGGGGGCTATTGTTGGTGCATTCATCCGAGCCATTAATCCCTGAATGGTAAAAAAGGTGAAAATTCAGTCGGTATCGGCAACGGAGCTACTGGAACCTGTCAGGTTCACTTAACCGTGAGTGCAAGCAGGACCATCAATAATGTTCATACATGTTACATTTTTGGGCACCTCGTTAAAAATGTTCACAGCCCAAAAATGTAAAAACATAATGACCAAGAACTTCAGTCCACCTGCTGATATTTACCTACGGTGAACATGTTGGTTTTTTGATCTTGTACTCCGCCCACTCTGGCTCCGGATCATCTTCGTCTGCAAATGTTATCCCGGACGAAGCCTGCTTGATATACAGCCTACAGATATAAATCGCAGATACATCATTTAGGGACCAGGGTCCAAGGATGGGATCCACACAAAGATAGCTGTGTAAGCCATGGATGGTCAAAACGCTTGCAGAAACAAGTTTAGAGCTTGACTTGACTGAAAATGGAGAGGAATGAACATATTAACTGAAGCATAGCAGAATGGTGGGATAAATACTATATGAATATCAGTGTCATCGGGAGCATTACGATTGCATGAGGATGATGAGGTCACCCTCCCCGTACGTGCTGGCGGACAGCCTCGTGCTGATCTCCTGCTACACCCTCCCGTGCGCATCCAATTGCTGCACAAAGCGCAAGAACACGGACATTTCTTAGGCAAACCATGAACCAAGAAAAAGGGAGGCTTTGGGGATTAAGGGGCGGAGGGCGTACGTACCTAGAAGATGCCGTTCCACTTGCCGGCGTTGTGGTCTAAGGAGGAGTCCGCGCCGGAGAGGCGATCTGTCGGGGCGAGGACGACGGCAACAGCGACGTGGACGGCCGTCTCGGCGGCCGACGCTCGTCCCGGCGATGGCGATGCGTGGCCGTAGCCCCCGGCGTTGGTGGTGACGGCGATGGCGATGCGTGGCCGTAGCCCCCGGCGTTGGTGGTGACGGCGATGGCACGCGCGCAGAGGTGGCCGCCGGGCCTCTCGTACGGCAGCGCCCAGTCGCCAGCCTTCCTCCTCTCGCTGGCGCTCATGGTCGCCGTGTCCAGGTGATGAGGCTGGGGGCGGCGCCAGGGGGAGCAGCAGCGACGGGAGAGGATGGGGAGGCGGCGCGAGGGGGAGAAGGGAGGGAGGGGACGGAGGCTAGGGTTCTCACCCAATCGGCACCTTCCTTGCCTCATCCGACCATGGGCCAACCAGCGCCCAACACGCACGAAGAGGCAGGACGTGAAAAGACGAGAGTGCCCTCGGCGGGGCGCGTGATTTACGTGCGGTGGTACGAGATCTTTACAGCGGGGGTAACTATTCATTGTTACAGCTTTTTTTTTTATCCGACGGCCCAGCTCTTCCAGCGGCTTGATCCAACGCACGAAAACGCATCAAGCAAACGGATCGGACGGCCAGAATCGCCTGAGCTCTGAGGACGTCCGGGAGTGACTCGATCTCTTATTTCTCGATACTTTGCTCCTTTCTATAAAACTATGATATGTCATTAGTGTACTCTTGAAAAAATACAATCACAATTGTGAAGCCCTCTTTCTCATGTCGTTATGCCCCGTGAGTACAAATGCTCGATCTATTCTCAAAAAATGACTTGACACTAGGTTCAAAAAGAAAAAAAGACAACATCGCCAATTCTCCAGTCCACGGTCCAAAACGCCAGAGACGTGCACCGCTTGCCTGCAGCGGGTGCGGGACAGGTGTCCCTGTGCACCTTTCGTCAGTCGTCCGATCGACGGCCACCTCCACGCCTCACGGCACACCGGGCGGCTCCCGCGCCCCGCTCCGCTCCGCTCCTGGTGATCTTGTCACCTTCCTTGTCCTGATACGGTGCCAACGCTTGTGGGGCTATGGGGGCTTTGGCTCTGACACATCGGAGCGGCGAGCACGAGCGCGATGGCGGCGGTGGCCGAAGCCGGGAGGGCGGAGGGGGCGAGCCTGGTGTCGGCGGTGCGGGCCGTCGCGGAGATGGCGCGTCCGGCGTCGAGCACCGCGGCGGCGGCTGGGGTGAGCATGGCGGCGGTGATCCTCAAGGGGAATGACACACCGTTCGGGTCGGTCGGGTGGTGGGCGTACGCCGGCATCTCCTGCTTCCTGGTGTTCTTCACCGGGATCATGTCGAGGCTTACCCTCAGGCTCAGGTCGCTTGGCCTCGTTGAGCTTGAGATGCTCGAGATCCTCCAGCGCAGCGGCACCCACTCCGAGAAAGAACATTTGCGCTTTCCCGAAAAAGTGAAAAGGAAAATTTTGCTTCATGATTATGGTTTTTTGTTTATTTCTTGTTTGTTCCTGATTTTTATTCCCTTTTTTGTTTATGTTTTTTTGGTTCCTGATTTTTTTATTCCCATTTTTTCGTTTCTTTTAGAACTTATTAACATGTGATATAGTGTTGAAGAACTTGACGCGAAAAAGGCAGCGGAAATGGTTTATGATTATGACAGATGGTTTAAGAGATGAAATGTTTTGGGAAATAAATATATGAAAAAAGGCAAAAAAACTCACAGGTTGTGACAAGTGTCCAATGCGCCACTTGTAACCATGGAGAAGATGAGAATCAACCTTTGGAAGGGCATCTCCAATGCAAGCCCTCAAAACAGACACCCCGATACGTGGGAGGGAGAGAGAGGAGGACATAGTGTGTGGGGTACGTGGTGGCTTTTGGTTCGTCACGTAGATGTTCAGACTCCCGGATAGCTTCGACAGGTTTCCTTCCAATATATCGGGAATCAGACATGTAGATTGGTCCGCGGTCATTTAGGGGACCCTATTGGATGGCAAAAGCGGTTCAGACACTATGATCTTGACATATATAGGCGCTTTGATGGTCCGCTTTGGAGATGTCCTAAATAAATTCGACCGTCAACTGCTTCTATCAAAAGTTGGATTGAGATAAGATTTCCTGAATAGCACTGGCAAGCTGAAGTTATGTGAGCATCTTTGGCAAGCACAACCCTCTAATTAGTGATTTTGGAAAGAAAAAAACAATGCATTGTTTTTTTAATAGAAACCAAGGCATAGTTTTTTTTTTAACAAAACCAAGGCATAGTTTCTACCCGGGTTGGTTTGGGCCGGGCTATGATGCTTTCACGCCGCATGATGTTTTTCTTTATGGATATGGAAGCATCAAGCTAAGTCAATAATTCCTGATGTTCTTTGGGTGACTTTTCTCAACAACAAAAAGAAGAAGGAGAAGAAGAAAGAACTGATGTCTACTCGTCACTAGATTATCTTTGGACTTCCCTAGAAAAGTGAGTATGTATGAGTTGCATTATCATGATCTCATGAATCATGATGCCGTAGAGATCCACGGTAACACAACACGTGAACAATTAGGCACGTCTGTCTCAAGCCCAAAGTCGTCCATAACTGAGATACTAGTACTGTGCTTTTTCGGAATTTGTCTAGCTAGCAGCAGTAGTTCGAGGTGCCTTGTTGACAAGAGCAATGGAGTGCTGCGTGTTGGAAAATAGCATGTGTTGGCAAGACAGGTAGCAATGTATTCCCCTCATCCGTAACTGTCAACGTCGTTATCAAAAGGCAGCACTAAGGGCAAGGCCAACGCTACAGCGTGGACGGCTGCCACAGCTATCCACGTCGGCTCGGGTGGTCCCAAATGGCTTGAGGTGCTGCCTGCAGACCAAAGCGGGTGCCTGCAGAGGAGGCCGACTCCTACTTGACCAAAGTAGCAAAAAGGAGAGAGGGAGGAAGAAAAGTAGAGAAAGTTGAGCTTGCATGGGTATAAACACAGGCAAACTCTCTCTCCATGCGATGAAAAAGAGAGACTGTGACCCCCGTGAGGCAGCCTAATGCATTGGGTGTTTGTTTTTTAGTACTATTGCTTCATCATACTTTATCTAGGTGGAGAGGATGGAGCTACACCTACGGATGCTTCCATTGTACATGCCCTAATGCACAAGATAATTTTTTGTACGTAGTAACAGTTGGGCAGACCAATAAGGCAATCACCCCATACGACATCTTTGATCTTACCATCAACATTGATGTCACCAACTTTGATCACTTCCATGTCAAACTATTGCCAAGCACCTGCATATACGATAATTTTTTCCCAATGTTTTCTCCGTGGTAGAATCGGCACATGGAAGGGAACATCACAATCTACAATCACATCATCAAAGTTGGCCATCGTGAAGCCCTCTTTCTCATGCCGTTATGCACCGCGAGCACAAATGCTGAATCTAGTCCCACCAGCGACTCAGCACACGTACTCCAGCCACCGCCAATTTTCCAGTCCACGGTCCAAAACGCCAAAGACGTGTACCGCCCGGCCGCAGCGGGTTCCCGAGCGGCGGGACAGGTGTCCCCGCGCTCCTTTCGTCAGCCGTCCGATCGACGGCCACCCCCACGCCTCGCGGCGCATCGGACGGCTCCCGCGCCCCGCTCCGCTCCGCTCCTGGTGATCCTGTCGCCTACCTCTCGCCCACATCCTTATACGGTGCCAGCGCTTGTCGGGCTGTGGGGCTTTGGCTCTGACACATCGGAACGGCGAGCGCGATGGCGGCGGTGGCCGGAGCCGGGAGGGCGAGGGGGGCGAGCCTGGCGGCGGCCGTGCGGGCCGTCGCGGCGACGGCGCGCCCGGCGTCGAGCGCCGCTGCCGCGGCGGGGGTGAGCGTGGCGGCGGTCGTCCTCAAGGGGAATGACACGCCATTCGGGTCGGTCGGGTGGTGGGCGTACGCCGGCATCTCCTGCTTCCTGGTGCTCTTCGCCGGGATCATGTCGGGGCTCACCCTCGGGCTCATGTCGCTCGGCCTCGTCGAGCTCGAGATCCTCCAGCGCAGCGGCACCGACTCCGAGAAGGCGCAGGCTGGTCCGATCCGAACCCCTAACGTTTTCCTCGCCGCCCCCTCGTTGTGCTCGATCTGTTTTCCGTTTAAGGAGTGATGATTTTACGAGGTATCGCGGTACGTTACATTTTGGGGATTGTGGGTATCGTTACTGAATGGTTGAAAATTGTGGTTTATACGCTGCCGTTTATGTTACGAATCGGAAGGATTTAAGGGCTCCGACCATGTCTGCTCATGTGCTAAATCATCTGCTAGTAAAATTTCCGGTTCTGGCAGTTAAAAAATTCGTCACTAATGATGACATGTTTCTAAAAGTGTTGTGGAAGGGAAGTTGGACTAACAAAAAGGTAGTGAGGAATTGGGGAAATGGGAAAAGGGGGTGTGGATGGGATTTGGCTTTTTGTAGGACTCACATCTTACGTGGGCAGATATGAAATGATCAGAGGATACTTTAGTCAACTGGGAGTTGGAAGTATTATGCAGTAGATATACTATAAAGATGTAATCTAGTGCTTCTTTGATCTGTCACATTTGTTTACAGGGTTGTCATGCAACTATGGCTGCTGTAACTTTTGGTGTTTTTGTTTATCCTTCTGATATGCTGTAAATTGACATAATCTGTCACGAGACATTACAGAACCTCAGACCTTCAGGTTGTAGGAATTTTCACTTGAAACGCCAAAGTGGCGATACTGCCTATCTCGTGTTACTCTTAACTGTCACCTCTTTCAGCAGGTTTCATTTAATGTGTGCCTCTACACTGATGCTACTATCACTTTTCTTCTTTTGAAAATCTGTAATTTAATAATCGGGTTTTGTCACTGTTCGTGTTTTAGTTACTTGTGTGTTTTGCTTGCTGCAGCTACTATCCTTCCAGTTGTTCAAAAGCAGCACCAACTTCTTGTCACCCTGCTACTGTGTAATGCTGTTGCCATGGAGGTACATAATTTGTTGCATTTTTTAACGATTTATCACACTATATTGCACTGTCATCAGTACATTTGTGCAAACATATTGCCTCTCTTCCAAGTTTCTAACTAGGATTCTGATGATCATATACTGGTAAACATGTTAAGATATGGTCTAGTGCAGACAAACGAATCGACAGAGAGAACTTCAATACACCACTTTTCTATCTGAACACATAAATGAGTTTAAAGACAGAGGTGTTGAGCTGAATAATATTATGCTACAGATACCCAGTGATTCCGATCTGCAACTTGGGTGCTCATCAGAATCTGCACACCATTTTACTTTAGTTGTACTATTAAAATTGCGGAGAAGAGGCTTTAGTTCTATGTTAATGCCTTGAAGAAAGTTTGGATGAGATTGACTGTCGTGCTTATTGCATCCTCTGTAGATTTATTCACGAAGTGGACAGTGCTATTGTATTTTTCATTTGTGATAGGATTGATATGCAACTGTCTATATTTCATTTTACGTGATTTTGCAAATTGGAAGTGCATGCTATGAGATAAAACATGCAGTAAGCACAATATAACTGGAGTGTTGACTGCTAAGTGGATTCATAACTCATAAGTCATACCATGTTGTCATATGCATACTTGTCCTAGGTATATTGTTTTTCAGCTATGCACAAAGGATCTTCTGCATTCATTGTTTCACATTTGCAAACCTTATTACGTAGTTCTTTCTCCTAGTACAGTTGACATGCATGTGCACTACTTGTTCGCACCATCCGCTTTATTCAGAATCATACATCCATTGGTAAATAGAGAATGCATTCTCTGGTACCTTTTGCACAATGCTTTGTTTTAGCCAGTAGTTTTTTTCATTTGTGCTCGTGGCCTTTGCAGGCTCTTCCTATATTCCTTGACAGGATTTTTCATCCTGTTGTCGCTGTTGTCTTGTCAGTGACATTTGTTCTTGCTTTTGGAGAGGTACTGCTTTCCAAACATTGTTATTATTTCGTGTTATTAATTCCTCTACAATGCCAGGTATGGTCTAATTAATTTCCTATTTTGGCACCAGGTTATACCACAAGCAATCTGTACTAGGTATGGGTTGGCGGTGGGTGCTAACTTTGTATGGCTTGTACGTATCCTCATGATCATGTGCTATCCTATTGCATACCCTATTGGGAAGGTAAAGAAATTTATATGTCCTTTTCAAGTTTGGTGCCTATGAGTTAATTGCATAGAATCTATGGTTTGGAAATCCCATGAATTAGATTATTACAAGGCTTATGCTCAATTTAGTGGCACAATTGATGGGCAGATTGGTATTTGGATTGCACTATCCTAATTGGAGATTCTGATAGTTAATGTGCAAGTTATTTCTAGTTTTTATGCTTTAGCCCTTGTAGCTCTGTATGTTTGTATGCTTCACAAATATTTAGCCCTGCAACAATTAATTTTATTAATTATTCCCTGTCATATGTTGAAACTTGAAAGCAGTGCTGCTAGATGTATCGAGAAGAACAGCTACTAGTGATTGTAAATATGGTTAATAGTTGGAATCCCATCATGCATCTGGCTACAGAAACTAGTAAAAGCATTGGAATTTAAGGGCTTAGTTTTGGTTCTGTGTTAAGTACATTGCAATTGATGGATTCAAAAGGGTACTTTTATTTCGGATTTTTTAGATATTTGTCCAGATTCTGAAGTCCTCATGTGTTCTTGGGATCGATTCAGTGGTCTTATTTCTTGTTTTTAATCGAAAATTGATATTGGTTCTTCATGAGTGACTTAACTTTTGTGGAACACCAACGATCTTCTGTGTGTTAACATTTAAGATTAAATTATCAATGAAATAACTCCTCTGATAAGGTCTAAGCTGATCACATTGGAACTCACTTATGCGCGGGGATATATATATATATTTTTTTTTTGGTTGCCATTTTTTCCTGATAAGCCTGTCTTGAATAGCACAGTTTATGAAAATGCTAGCAGGCGATATGTCGGTGAGTCAGTAATTGGGTCCAATTGGAGTCCAAGTTGGGTTCAGATTAGAGTCCAGCTACAATTGTAATCAAGCAGTATTTGTAAAGGTGTGAGGGTTCTGGCACTGCTATGGTACAACACACGATTATTGCTATAGACTCCAACAAGCCCTCACAGATTGACCCTTTGGTACATTCCATTGAGGATTTATGTCTGACACATCATATGAGCTTAGAGTAGGTTAATCAATGTCCTTCGTTGTAGTTGTATTGAAGCTTCTATTCACATGAGCAATGCATGATTACCGAATGTATCGTTTAAAGTTCCTGTGAGCATTTAATGCCCTATACTACAATTCAGTCCAGAATTTTGATGCAGTTTTGACATGTTGATGGGATCATGGGAGTTTGATTTCTTGCAGATTCGTATTTTCTTAGTATTTAGTAAAAACTAACTTGATTACAAATCTACAATAGGTATGCAAATTTTTGAACTGGAAAATAGTATGTGAATTTTGTGTTGTTGTGTTCTATTCTTTTTCTTATGAGTTTGAATTGTAGTTGATCTGATTTTTAAAGGGGTTATTGAAGTATTTGAAACTTTGATGTTATCCCAGCTCCTAGACTGCGCTCTTGGGCATAATGAATCTGCACTCTTTAGGCGAGCTCAACTGAAAGCTCTTGTTTCTATACACAGCAAAGAGGTACATGATATTAACATGTAACTTTTTACAAAGTTCACACTTTCTATCTAAGATTCTCTCATTTAAATGCTTATACCCTGGCAGGCTGGTAAGGGTGGGGAGCTTACCCACGATGAGACTACAATCATAAGTGGAGCTTTGGACTTGACTGAAAAGGTGCACATCATGTTTATAATTTGTCTTCTATTTCTATATGTAATGCGTAAGCATAATCTGAAGGCGACATTGGTAACTGGAATTCAAATAAACTTGGTGCAAAGTTAGATGTTGCTTGACTTACTATTTTCTATCTGTGACTAGTGCCTGCCTTTTTTGGCTTTTGGGGGAGAATAAAAGAAACTGAGCTACGATTCTTGTCTTTAGTCTCTTAACATTTGATGATGTGCTTGTATCTCCAATGATCTTGCCTGTAGAGGACTTTGATCTATTTCATGCTTTATAGCTCTCTTCGTATTTTTGATAAGTTATTTTGGGCGATTCTACCAGAATCGCCCCCCTCCCCAGCTTCTCCCAGAATCGCCACTCCATATGTTTTTTACAATCCTAGCTAATTAGACCTTAACTAGATAGGATTGTAAAAAAAATATGGAGTGGCGATTCTGGGAGAAGCTGGGGAGGGGGGCGATTCTGGGAGAATCGCCGAAAAGAACTGGCCCTTATGGGCTTGTAGCTTCAGAAAACATGTTACTCTTGAGAAGTATTTTAAATCTTTTTCACAAGTCTTGAGCAATCCTCTGTGTTGTATTCAGAACTAGGTGCCTCATTTTCATTGCAACTCTTTGAAAGAAACAAAGTGAATGGTGATTTCGATTTAACAGAACAGTGCTGACAGAGAACGGCTTGATTATACTTAGAATGAGAAAGCATGAATTATTGTAACTTCACTTGGCAGAAATCTTATTATATCTGTGTGTGCAGACTGCTCAAGAAGCTATGACACCTATCGAATCAACTTTCTCACTAGACGTGGACTCCAAATTGGATTGGTAAAAATAACAGTCCCACTTAGTACACCAGAACTTTTGCTCATTTTATCAGTTATTGTTCATGCTATATTTTTATTATATTCCATTTTGTTATTCTTTGCTTTCCTTGTACTTTCTTGTTTTTGTTGTCCTTTTTGTGGAGTTTTGCCATTGTGTATATAATCTTGGTTTTGGTGATCGGGTGCTGCCATGTGTTGATGATGTGCACACCAATTCCAATGAACAAAGTTAGTATGCCACACATTAGATCCAGATTCACTTAGTGCTCATTTGCTTCACCTGAAAGGTTGCAATAAGCAGTTTACAATATCTGGTTGTCATTCTGTACTTCCCCTCCTAGTCATAAGGTTCAAGTCCATCCTATAACTCCTGATTCTTCTATCTATTTGTGGGCCTGAAGTTAGATGACACAATCTTTTGTATTCTGCATAACACGTGTAATTTAGGCTTCATGATGATGCAACTCTGCGCCTTCATAATGATAGTTGACTTAGGAACAACAAATTTTGTTAATCATTAATGAAAATAGTGATATGTCCAGAACACTATGTTATGGAATTTTTTCCAGACATACTTATTTTACTTGCAGCAGTTTTTGTAAGGCACATTGCCAATCTTCTTTACTTGCATTTGCAGGGAAGCAATTGGTAAAATTCTTGCCCGGGGCCACAGCCGTGTGCCCGTGTACTCAGGAAACCCTAGAAATGTTATTGGCCTCCTGTTGGTAAGTGCCAATTATGCCATGAAGTATTAGAGTGATTTGTCGTGTATGTTCTTCACTAACTCAACCATTTTGAATTTAACTAGGTGAAAAGTCTTCTGACAGTTCGTGCTGAAACAGAGACACCAGTTAGTGCGGTTTCCATTCGAAGGATTCCGAGGTATACACCTTTTGTATTATATACTTCAGATTTTTTTGGTTTCTGTGTGTGATACAATTGGTCTAGCAGTTGAAGTACAATTGTTCCAGCAGTTTAACTATCTCCTTTGGTGTACGATACCTCTAAGATAATCTGAGAAATCATTGATCAATATTTACCTTTTCAGGGTTCCGGCGGACATGCCTTTGTATGACATATTGAACGAGTTTCAGAAAGGGAGTAGCCATATGGCTGCTGTTGTGAAGGCTAGACCAAAGAATCCTCCAGCCGACACAACTGAACCAAACATGGAAGCAGCTGGGGCAACACAGCTGACTGCACCCTTACTATCCAATGCTGAAGAAAGGGCGGAAAGTGTGGTTGTCGACATTGAAGCACCGCATAGCAGGCAGACTAATGGAAACAAACACCACTCTGTGCAGCAAAACGATAAGCCATCGAATGGAGTGGGTCGTTCATCAGAGGACATAGAGGAAGGCGAGGTCATTGGTATCATCACACTTGAAGATGTATTTGAAGAACTCTTGCAGGTAAGCTGTAAGCTGGCTAATTTGTTCTTTGGAATGTATCATTGTTTTGTTTTTCTGCTGTATCATGGACGATCGAATATGTGGTTTATTAGTACAAAAAACACAATCTGAATCCAGTATATCGAACGTATGCACCCGAACATTTCATTGTTTTACTCTTGCGTTTTCTGTTGTAGATGTTGTACTGGAAAGCAGGGAGATATAGTATCATGTGACAGTTTTGGTAAATTGTGAGATGATCTAGGAACCATGTCTATCATAATTAATTGATTTTGTAGTCAACACTTGAAGTGCACTTTCATTTTGGCTTGCAACAACCAATCTATGGTATAGCTCTTGTCATTTTTCCTCAGGAAAATGGATACTATTTTCAAGATAAGTTACATGATTCAGTTTAATCATCTAAAATATTTGATGATTTTGGGAATCTCTTTCAAGTTATCACGGCTTCTGTTTATGTACCTTCTGAACTATTGTATTCGTTGTGTATAGCCAAACACTGACAATCATTTGTATTGGTCCTAGATAATTTATACTGAAACATGGGGATTGGGCAACACAAAGTGTTCCACCTATTGGCAAACAGAGTTTAAGAGTGTCTGAAAGGAAACATAGAGCATGGATATTTACCTGTATGGTTTGGATCAGGAAAAGACAAAACCAAACAGATTTGTTACCTCATCTTCTTGACTCAATATTACGAGTAAAGTCTTTTCGTGACAAGCGGGAAAACCCCGGCCCTCTGCATCACGATGATGCACACATCCCTATTATTATGAGTTACTACCCCTAGATGATTATAAAGTACAACAGCACCCACACACCCCACTGTTTCAGCTAGAATAAGCACGACCGACACTCAACCATGACCAAACTAAGACTCCCATGGTCAGTCGGGCCAATTCATTTGCCCCGGCTCAAGGGAAAAACCCTCTAGAGGATTATGTTGTCTGTAGACACTAGACAGTTCTGTCATGCATATACTCTGCCTCTTGACCATCTACTTATACGCAGATTGCTTGGTCTGATGAATTGAATCTTATCAAATTTCTGGAGGTTGCTTCATTCGCTATTTAGCATAAAAAAATCCTAGCCTTTGTTATTTGAAATCTATCCTAAGACGATAATCATCCCAATTGGAGGCATTTATGCAGTTCGTAATTTTGATTCAAAATCTTTTGAATCTCTCACCGTTTTGAGTTTTCTGATTTTGCAGGAAGAGATAGTGGATGAAACCGACGAATATGTTGATGTTCATAAAAGGTATTGTCTCATCTTTAAAGGAACTGCTTGCTACAAGCTGCATTCTTCAACTTCTGCTGAGTATATTATATGCACAAAAATGAATTATATTCCTTACAGGATCCGGGTAGCTGCTGCTGCTGCCGCGTCATCAGTTGCAAGGGCTCCATCAGTTAGAAGATTAACTGCTCAAAAGGCTTCCGTAAGTGTCATTTTTTACTTACCATGTGTGGAAGTGTTGATGGGGGTCCTCTCCTCCCTTCTCAATCTACTCTCATCTAGATATTAGTACATGTGCCTTTAAACAAATCCTGATACTAGTACATGGTAAAATATTATTACGTGTAGGAAACTGGTTGAAATATGATTATATGTGCATTTTAACAACAGAAGTACTAAAACGGTATACTTATGAAATAAGAGATGACTATAATCTTGGTCTTCTTGTGCAGTCTTTGATCAATTTTCTTTTGTACAATATGCACCATCCCCATTCTAAACAGCCTCGGAATTGGTCAAGGGGCTAAAGCAGACAGTTTTGGTGTTTAAGGTCTGTTTCAGACGGTTTTTAAGTTTAGGACCAAAGGTGGAGTCGAGGCAAAGTTCAATGCCCAAAGTGGATCCTTTGTCTTTTCGTTGTTTTCACTTTCGAGTTCAGTTTCCTATAGGCTTCTAGCTAGCATCTGAGTTGTGGCGATTCTTTAGGCCCTGTTCGTTTAATCCCCTCGCCACAGGGATTGAATGGGGATTGGGGAGTTTTGAGGGTTTTTTTGACTTGCAAGGGATTTAATCCCCTTCAATCCCTTTCAAACCTCTCCAAACCCTGCCAAACCGAACAAGGCCTTAGGAGTCTACCTCTACAAAATACTGCATCTTCTAAAAGTAAATTATAGCATACAAAGTTAAATTTGATATATAAATTTCTGTTGGCAGTGTTAATCTTCTTCCATTCTTTACCCATATGCTCGTTGGGCATTCTTTTCCTGGTTACACTGAATGTTTGGTGAAAGTTATTTCGTAAGCTTTTGTTATATATGAACTGTTAAGTTGGAATTGCCAAATTTCTGTAGAAGTCAGTCTTACTCGAACTTATATTGTTGCACATAAAACACATTCTTTGCTAAATAGACTGCAATTTAGTCTTATCTTTATAAAAAATATATAACCGTTAGTCTTGCTTCTATGATAATTGCTATTTTTTTTGAACCTTCAAAGACAGTAGGGAAGGTTCCTACTGACATGTATTAACTCATGAATCACAATCCACAATTACATGATGGTGTCTCACCCTATTCCTTCTCTCGATAACTATTCCGATGGTCCATCTTATGCGAAGGTCAAAAGATGTTAAATTCGCTTTCATTGCAGGGAGCGCAGAGCCGGCAAGGGCAGGCTGGACAGCCTGCTGGAATTTTGAAAAAGCCTGCTACTGAAGGTGATTCAAACCCATCAAAACAGGTGAACCTTGTCGAACCTCTGCTGGAAAATAGGAGGTAATTGTAGATGTCTCGCATAAATAGAGCGACGGGACGCATGGAAGCATGTTGTGATGTTGCTGTATCCAGTGAGAGTAAATACGAGTTTGCTCGCTGTAAATTTCCACAGTAGCAATTTGAACCTTGTCATGAATGTCACTATGTCAGCGTTGGGATTCATCACTGGGACGGTAGCAACTACTGACATTTGGGAATCATAGACTTGGAACTAGTTCAAATGATAAATTAGATGTGTCCGCAAACTTTCTGAATGTCAAGCACGTGGAATATTATAAGTTGGAATGCCTACACGGTGTGCCTGACTTCAAATCGACTATTGCCGTAGTCAACAAAATCCCGGCTCATGTACGAGCATTCGACAACATTTTGTTAGCATCAGTTTTTTTTTTAAATGGAGTATATGTTTCTCTTTCAAGTGAGCTACTGTTGAATTTTATTTTGGCACTGGAGAGAATATTGCGTGCGATTTTCGTGCTTGTTGGAAAATACGAGCGGTCCGAGTGGAAGTGAAGTCCAGACCGACATGGCCTTGCGTATGCCAAGGCTTCCACCACCCTTTTCCGGATAAAACAACGTTTGTCTTCCTACGCTGCGTAGGTTACGTGTGCTCTACTCTTCCTATATCTCGATCCTTCCTTCCACTCTGGTCTCTTTCTAAGAAAAGAATGAACTTGGCTGCCAAGATACCTGCACAACTAAAGCGCGTCGGGTTTCCATCCGACTCAGTTCCGGGCCTCGCCTTACATATACGCTACCATAATCCACGAAACGGCAGCCGAGCAATCGAGCACAAGGATGCGCTGACGAACCCGGCCGATCGACCCCCCGACCAGCGGCGCCCCCGACGCGCGCGCCTCCGTACGTGGCAGAGATGACGATGTCCGGGCGGTACGTGGCGGCCACGGGCGCCCTCATGGCGTGCGGCCACTGCGGCGGCCTCCGACGCGTCAGGATGGAGGGCGAGTTCGTCTCCTGCGACTCGTGCGGCAAGGTCCTGCAGCAGCGGGGCCGGAAGCAGCGCGCCGTGGAGGTGGAGGCTCGGCGGCGGCGGCGCTGGTTGGGGGGCAGGAAGAGACGGGACGGCCGCGCGGCGGCCGGTGGCGGAGGCATGGTCGTCGGACGGGAGGCATCTGATGCCGAGTCCGACACTGGTTGTGTTTGTTTCGTGGAATCGTCGTCGTAGTGATTGCGTCCTCCTCAACTGATGTTTTAGAGCAGTTTGTGGATTCTGGGCTAGACAGCGTCACTGAACAAGATATCGATGATAATGCTGGGAAAGTTGCAATTTATAGCCTGTTTGGCTGAATTTAATCCTTGGAGGACAGCCAGACAGGTGGGAGTAGATTAGCGTGTGAGTTTTGGTGGGTGCACTGCCTACCTAACCTTTCACTTGTTATAGGCAGGGGCCTCTTGTAAACATCTTTGCTATATTATTTTTTTGACAAAAATGATGTCTTTGTTATCTATGGTCATTAGGACATCTCCAACGGCAACTAGCAAATTTTCTCCCACATCCGTCCGTGGTCAGGGGGACCAGTCCACGAACACGAATGCGGGAGGAGGACATCCAGCGCTAGCCTCATGCATTTTAAACTTTTTTTTATCAAACCGGATGAAATTCATGCAAACATGCCCGGATTTCATACAAATACAGCGGATTTCATTACATTTAGAAAAAAAAGATCCACCCCTAAACCTATCCTACGGCGTCGGCGCCCGATGTCCAAGTCCGTGTCCTCCTTCATCCGTCGTCTCTGTGAGCACGGACAATAAGACCGATGAAGTGAAGTGCGGTCTTCGGCGAGAAAGAGTAGAACATGGGAGACAGACCTACCCATATGGGACACAAGGCACTGCCGCCTCCCGTTGCCTACTCATTCTTGGAGGAGTTTGCGACCTGTCCGTCGCCAATGGACATGAGTTATATATAGTGAAGTGGAGTTAGCATTATAAGATGAGACACCCAAACATTTTTACAAGCGATGGAAATGCAGCCAAGGTTTACTGTAGTTGAACGAAACCATCATCGATGGAAGAACGGCTAAAAATGATGATAAGAGCATAGAGATAATGCAACGGTGGAGTCGAGGTAGAGTTGAGAAGCTGATAAAAGAGAATACACAAATCTCCTTCATAAATAAAATAAATTCATACTTATACGTCAAGTAGTAATGGCGGCAATGGTAAAAGATGCACGCACTAACCGTTATGGTCTGCTAGACTGTTACTCCTTCTGTCTTATAATGTAAGATATTTTTTGACACTATATTAATGTAAAAAAAGTCCTATATTATGGGACAGAGGGAGTAGTACTTAACTATCTGCTAGACTGTCAGTACTTAACAACTTATGCCTACTGAAGTAGCAGCAACATGGGAGATTTGTTTAGAGCCATCTCGGCATCGCCGCCCTTGCCTTACTGAACTTAGCAGCGGGCTTCTCTTCTCCTTGGTTTACTTCGTGGTTTTGCTGAGTGATATTGGCCAAGTGCTTGCGAGATGTGCTCTGTTGGTGATCACCATTATTATTATTATTATTATTATGTCTGTGTAGAATATAGAGTGAATTCCATTTTTTATCTTGTAGTTGTACATTTGTGACACATATTACCCTATTTAGCGGAACTTTTATCGAAATGTTAGATTTTGGAGACTTTTAACACGGTTTTACCCCAGTTTTACATTTTGTCTGTTTATGGTCGATAGGATCGGCATGTTGCGTCATTGATTTGTAAAAAAAACTGTAAGGATCGGAGGGCATCATTGGCGATCTTGTCCAAACTTCTCTTGTCTATCTGTTCCACTCCTTGTGGCCGTCCACATGTTTTTGGATACAGGGCGTCACCTCACACCTTACCTGATGGACACGCATCAAAAAACAAGGGTCTAAAGATTTCAAAAGGGGTATTTTAGACGAATTTTCACTCGAAGGGGTAATTAGTGTCACAAATGTATAAATATGAAGTAAAAAGTGGAATTCACTCTATAATATACTAAATTTAGGTGTGCAATTTGAATTTTGAGCTTGCAGAGCACCAACGGTCTGTCTAATTCTGCTGAACTCGAAACTTGTGTGAGATGTGAGGAATGGCCATAATCTCATTCATCATTTTTTTTATTATCTACTTCCCTGCACCGAATTATATACCCGCTTGAGCTTCTAAGTATTATAGAGAAAGTTACCCTACGTCTGTCACCTGAATGAATTCACGTCAAAAAATTAAATTATCGATGCAACTCTGTGTTTAGATAGGTAGAATCTGCTGTTGCTCTCCAGTTGCAACGGACAGGCACATTTACTAAAGAAGCTATTGCTTCTTGTGGTACGTTGCGGAAACTGCCCTCAAAATTGCAAAATATTACTTAAATGCTATTAAGTGATAAAAAAAGTTTCACACAGGGGAATCCCTCGTCTGAGCCTACACATGCATTAGGGGCCTCCTATACCGCGCTCTGCGCGCTGGCCTGTTTCTAAAATTTCCTTTTTCCTTTTTTATTTTTCTTTTCCGTTTAGTTTTTCCCACTTTAAATAATGAGACTTTTGAAATAGAATGTTTAATAATTCATAAAATGTTTGCGATTTTATAAAAAAAATTGCATACTAAAAATGGTTGAAAATTTTAAAACAAATGCTTGGGAAATTGAAAAATGTTAATGAAATTGAAAAAATTCACCAATTCAAAAAAATCATGAATGGAAAAATATCCTAAAAATTCAAATTGTCATGACTTACAAAATAGTTTATTCATTCACAAAATGTTTGATGATTCAAAAAATGATCATGCATTTCAAAAAATGTTCGTGAATTTTAAAAATGGTTCTATCAATTTTCAAAACAATGTTCGTCTATTCTAGAAATGTTCGCCGATTCAAGAAAATTGTTAAAAACAATGCTCATTTTTTTAAATGTTTGTGAGTAGTATAAAATGTTCATGAATTCAGAAAATGTTCTTGATTTTAGAAAATATTTGAATATTTGTTAAAGTGTTCATGAATTTAAAAAATGTTCATGATTTCAAATATGTTCGCTAGTTAAAAAAAATTATTCACAAGTTCACAAAATTGAGAGTGATAGTGTATCTCGGTGATGCAACAAAATGTGATCATGGCCATTGGAGGTTATGATTTTTTTTCTTCCGTTGCAACGCACGGGCCCTTTTGCTAGTATTACCATCTTAATATCGAAAACTATTGCATGAATCAAACATATCATATTCAGCGATCTATATGAAAGTTTTTATTATATCCCCCTTGAATACCTATCATTTATGGACTAGTCTTATAAACCGTGCAAATTGCCATTACTATTTTATACCCTCAAGATTTAAGTGGAGCATGAGAGTGCAACTATTTCTATAAAATATAACCACCGCCGTGCTCTAAAATATATAAGTGAAGCACTAGAGCAACTGACTAGCTTAAAAGATATAAGTGAAGCACATAGAGTATTCTGAAAATCACGAATAAATGTGTGTCCCTCTCAAAAGGTGTGTCCAGCAAACAATGGTTGTGGAAAACTAAAAGCAAAAAAAGCAAAAAAACTACTATAGTGCAAGACGCTCCAAGTAAAACTCATATCATGTGTTGAATAAAAATGTAGTTCCCAGTAACATACCGATAGATTGTAGATGAAAGAGGGAACGCCATCCGGGGCATCCCCAAGCTTAAACGCTTGAGTCCTCCTTGAATATTATCTTGGGGTGCCTTGACCATCCCCAAGCTTAGGGTCTAGCCACTCCTTATTCCTTCATCCATCGTGATCTCACCCAAAACTTGAAAACTTCAGCACAAAAACTCAACAGAAATCTCATGAGATCCGTTAGTATAATAGGCAAATCATAAATTTTAGTTACTGTTATCAACCCATTCATATTTTAATCTTGGATAATACCTATTATATTCCAACTTATCCATGACTTATACCCCCCGATATAATCCATAGCATCATCAAAACAAGTGAACTGCGCAATAAAAATGGCAACTGTCTAAAACAGAACAGTCTATATATAATGATCTAAACAAATACCATACTTCTAGAACTCTAACAATTCTAAAAAATTAGGACAGCGTGGGAAATTTGAATATCAATCATGTGTTATGTTTCAGTGAATTTTAATACTTCCTGGACTGAGAGCAAAAGTTCCTATTTTTTCCACAGAATCAGTCAACTATCATCCAAATCATCCCAAAGACTTTACCTGGCACAAACACTAATTAAAACATAAAAACACAATCATAATAGTAGCCATAATTGTGTTAATGCACCAAAACGGAAAGTAAGAGAATTTTTAAGATAACTATTGTGTTGCCTCCCAACAAGTGCTATTATTTTATGCCTCTAGCTAGGCGTAAGGCATTGTTTCAAGTATCATCATCTTCGGATTCAACTCCTCAATTATGCATCCACTCTTCCTAGGAGCCTTAGCATACATGTTTTTAATAATCACACTCCTAGGGACAAAGTTGAGGAATTTATTTTCATAAATAGGTTCCTTTATCAAATCAATGAAATTGGGGTGCACACTAATCATTTTAAGATCCTCACTTTCGTTACTAGATGTGGCACCTTTATTCTTAGGAACATAAATAAGCTTGGGATTCTTATTCTTATTAAGAGGAGTTCTTTCTATAGATTTAAAGAAAGAAAAAGCGGATCCAAAATTAGTAATGACTTCTTCCAACTTATCGATTCTAGAAGGACTTTGCTCTTTCTCTCATTAATTATTGATTCCTTCTCTTTTAGCATCTTTAATGTAGTTCCTACCTTGGAGCCAAATTGAGTAATATGATTATGGACCTTCTTGTCTAGATTTTCAATATTTTCAATAGTAGGCCTTTAATTTTCAATCATCGGTATGTTACTTGCCCGAGATTCGATCATCGGTATCTCAATGCCTAGTTCAATCTCGTTACCGGCAAGTCTCTTTACTCATTCCGTAATGCTACATCCCGTAACTAACTCACTAGCTACATTGCTTGCAAGGCTTATAGTGATGTGCATTACCGAGAGGGCCCAGAGATACCTCTCCGATACTCGGAGTGACAAATCCTAATCTCGATCAATGCCAACTCAACATACACCATTGGAGACACCTGTAGAGAGCACCTTTATAATCACCCAGTTATGTTGTGACGTTTGGTAGCACACAAAGTGTTCCTCCGGTATTCGGGAGTTGCATGATCTCATAGTCATAGGAACATGTATAAGTTATGGAGAAAGCAATAACAACAAACTAAACGATCATCGTGCTAAGCTAATGGATGGGTCAAGTCAATCACATCATTCTCTAATGATGTGATCCCGTTAATTAAATGACAACTCATGTCTGTGGTTAGGAAACATAACCATCATTAATTCAACGAGCTAGTCAAGTAGAGGCATACTGGTGACACTCTATTTGTCTATGTATTCACACATGTATTAAGTTTCCGGTTAATACAATTCTAGCATGAATAATAAACATTTATCATGAAATAAGGAAATAAATAATAACTTTATTATTGCCTTTAGGGCATATTTCCTTCAGTCTCCTACTTGCACTAGAGTCAATAATCTTGTTCACACTATCATGTGATTTAACATCAATAGTTCACATCTCCATGTGACTAATACCCAAAGGGTTTACTAGAGTCAATAATCTAGTTCACATCGCTATGTGATTAACACCCAAAGAGTGATCATGTTTTTCTTGTGAGAGGAGTTTAGTCTATGGGTATGCAACATTCAGATCCGTATGTATTTTGCAAATTTCTATGTCAACAATGCTCTGCACGGAGCTACTCTAGCTAATTGCTCCCACTTCCAATATGTATCCAGATTAAGACTTAGAGTCATCTGGATAAGTGTAACACCCTCGATGCGACTATATGAGTGGAGATTGAACTATAAGCCTTGCAAGCAATTTAAGCTTATAGGTAAAGGCAAGGTAAATATATGAGTGGAGCTGCAGCAAGCGACTAGCAAATATGGTGGCTAACTTATTCGCAAAAGAGAGCGAGAAGAGGAGGCAAAGCGCAAGCGAGAAACTAGAGAGCAACCTGCGCAAACATTACTCCAACACCATGTCCACTTCCCGGACTCCACCGAGAAGAGGCCATCACAGTAACACACTCAGTTGATACATTTTAATTAATTAAGGTTCAAGTTATCTACAACCGGACATTAACAAATTCCCATCTGCCCATAACCGCGGGCACGGCTTTCAAAAGTTCTAATCCCTGCAGGGGAGTCCCAACTTAGCCCACGACAAGCTCTCACGGTCAACGAAGGAATAGACCTCCTCCCAAGACGTTCCGATCAGACTCGGTATCTCGGTTACTCAAGACATTTCGACAGGTTAAAACAAGACCAGCAACACTGCCCGAATGTGCCGACAAATCCTGATAGGAGCTGCACATATCTCATTCTCAGGGCACACTCAGATGAGCAAGACGTCGGGTAGGCCAGCCCAGAGTTGCCCCTGGTAGCCCCGGACATCGCCCAGTTGGACCAACACTCAGAGGAGCACT
>NC_041380.1:453878417-453880675 GCF_002162155.2 Triticum dicoccoides
GATGACCCTTGAGTCTGCAGAACCCAAGGGAAAGAAAAGGGCTAGGTGGCAAATGGTAAAACCAATGTTGGGCATTGCTGGAAAAGCTTTAATCAAGGCGAACTATCAAGGGGTTCCCATTATAACCCAACCGCGTAAGGAACGCAAAATCCGGGAACATAACACCGATATGACGGAAACTAGGGCGGCAAAAGTGGAACAAAACACTAGGCGAGAGGCCGAGCCTTCCACCCTTTACCAAGTATATAGATGCATTAAAATAACATGGCATTATAATGATATCCCAACAAGTAAATAAATGTTCCAACAAGGAACGGCCTCCAATCTTCACCTGCAACTAGCAACGCTATAAGAGGGGCTGAGCAAAGCGGTAACATAGCCAATCAACGGTTTGCTAGGACATGGTGGGTTAGATGTTTGACATGGCAATTTGGGAGGCTTGCAAGCAAGTGGTAGGCATCGTAGCAATGGCATAGCAAAAGAGCGAGCAAACTAGCATAGCAAAGATAGTAGTGATTTCGAGGGTATGATCATCTTGCCTGCACAGTTGTCAGAGTTGACTGGATCCTCGAAAGCAAACTCAACGGGCTCCTCGTTAGCGAAATCGTCTCCCGGCTCTACCCAAACAAGACAAACAAGCAATAAGGATACAATTAACCACGTGCAAACTCAAACAACACAATGCAAAGATGGTATGCTATGCGGGATGTGATGCGGGATGCAAAATGCAAGATATGACAGGAAATGCATGAACCTGGCCTCAACTTGGAATTCCAAGTGTGCCACTGGAAAGATGAGATGAAATCGCTTGAAAATGATATAAAGCACGCCGGAATCGGAGTTACGGTTTGGAAATGGCAAGCGATTCAAAAATGACACCGGTCTGCGATTTACAGCAAGTAGGCATCTAAATGCAACGAAATGAACATGCTACAGCAACCAAACATGACAACAAAATACATGGCAGGAATGCACACAAGATGCTTAACAAAAGTCTAGCACTGAGCTACGGCCAATTCATCCATTAACAGGTTCAAACAAGCATGGCAAAAATGCATATGGCAAACAGATCTCAGACTTAGTGAAATTAACACTTGTCTGTAATTTCAGATCAGGTAGCCCTCTTCGGAGCAACAAAACTACATGCTACAGGATCTGAACATGGCAAAGTAAAGCATGGCATGGATCTACTCAAAGAGCTTAACAAAAGTCCCTTAGTGACCTTGAGCCAAAAAGGATCAGAAAATACAATTGCAAGCATGTGAACATAGCAAAAACATAATCAGTTTTCAGACTTGGTGAAAAACTGACACATGCTGAAATATAACTCAAGTAGGCATGTTTACGAGCTCGATGCACTCACTACAGAGCAAGTCATGGCAAGACAAGCATACATCCATCAAGAAGGCACAAAATTAAAGCTAGACATGGCAAGAACAATAGCATAGCATGCACGGATCAACTACAACATCACCGGCAAAATTGCAAACAAGTTGACAATCTGCCCAGATTCACAAAGTAGCAAAAGTAGAGCTCTATTGACTCAAGCTAGGGTGCTCCATAATTGCAAACAAAGGCATGGATGGATAGAACACTACAATATTAACAAAACATCCTTACTGATCATCCTCAAAAGAGGCACGGATCACTAGAAAACAACAAGAACATATGGCATCATGAGATAAACAGCTCCAGGACTTTGAAAGCTTGCACAAGTCACCACACACATCACAAAAATACATGGGTTGCACCTTTGGAAAGATGACAAAACCTTAACAACAAAACACATGTAGAGCATCAGGGCATAGCATGCACACATTAATCATGGCAAAAATGACAAAAACCTAAACGAAGTAGCAGATCTGACAATTAACTCAAGTAGCCCTCTTCTAATAGCATTTCGGGCATCAAGATGAACTCAAATGAAAATGATGCAATAAAATGAAATGATGTACTCTCAGAGATGAACATTTTGATATGCTATATGCATGAATCGGTGCTACGGATAAAAAGTTACAGGGTCACGAACATGAGCACTTGGACTGAGAATTTCGGGACTTAGAGAAAAAAAACGACCTAGGGTTTCACTGTTCACCCCGATCCAGATCTGGATCACACGGAGCACGAGGTTCGTCGGCCGGAGGAGTCGCCGGAGGGGACGCGGGGCGGCGCCGGGGAGGTCGGAGGAGGCCGGGGCCGACCGGATCCGGTCGCCGGAGTTGGGTCGTCGGTGGTGGCCGGGGTCGGGCGCGGCACCG
>NC_041380.1:453880799-453890126 GCF_002162155.2 Triticum dicoccoides
GGGCTGGGAGCCACGTGGCAGGCGGCGATAGGGCGCGGGCGGCGGTGGCGGTTTTGTCCGGCCGGACGGACAATGTCCGGTGCGGCGCGGGGTGAATTTAGGGTTTCGAAGGTAGGAGGAGATCCGAAAATCGGGGGGGGGGGTGTTTAAATAGGCATAGAGGGAGCCAAATTGAAGGGATGTTGGGCTGCAACATACACGAGGCCTTTTCGGTCCCTCGGTTAGCCGTTGGAGTATCAATCGAAGTCCAAATGATACGAAACTTGAAAGGCGGTCTACCGGTAGTAAACCAAGGCCGCTTGGAAAGTCTCGGTCCAATCCTGAAATGTTTAATCCCCACACATGAAAGAAAGCTAGAAATGACCACCGGAGGAGAACGAAGCGCCGAAATGCAAAACGGACAACGGGAAAAATGCTTGAATGCATGAGATGAACACGTATGGAAATGCAATGCACATGATGACATGATATGAGATGCATGACAACGACAACAACACACGGAGACAAAACCCAAACCCGAGAAAATAAATATAACTTAACGCCGGAAACGGCAAGAGTTGGAGTACAAATTGGGAAAGTTACATCCGGGGTGTTACAACACTCCACCACTACGAAAGGATCTCGTCCCGAGATCTAGGACTGAACGAATGCCGGGTACTCAGAACGGAGGTGATCCTCGCGTTCCCAGGTAGCTTCACGGTCGGAATGGTGTGACCACTTGACTTTGAGAAATTTGATTGACTTGTTGCGAGTCTTGCATCCAGTCTCTTCAAAAATAGCAATTGGGTGCTCACGATAAGAGAGATATTCTTGGAGCTCAATGTCCTCGAAGTTGACGGTGCGGTCAGGAGTCTTGAAGCACTTTCGAAGCTGAGAGACATGGAACACGTCATGAAAATTTGCAAAGTTTGAAGGAAGCTCGAGTTGATAGGCGAGGTCGCCTCTCTTGCTGACAATCTTGAAAGGTCCCACGTATCTGGAGGCAAGCTTCCCTTTGATACCGAAGCGACGAGTACCTTTCATAGGAGAGACACAGAGGTAAACATGATCTCCGATCTCGAAAGCCAAATCATGGTGCTTACTATCATAGTAGCTCTTCTGACGGGATTGGGCTGCTTTGAGGTTATCACGAATGACTTTGCACATTTCTTCTACCTCTGTGATTAAGTCATTACCCAAAAGCTGACGTTCACCGGTTTCAGACTAGTTGAGAGGGGTACGACACTTCCTGCCATACAGAATTTCAAATGGGGCCTTGCCCGAACTTGCTTGAAAACTGTTGTTGTAGGAGAATTCAGCATAAGGAAGACAATCCTCCCACTTCATGCCAAAGGAGATCACACAAGCCCTGAGCATATCTTCAAGAATCTGGTTGACACGCTCGACTTGACCGCTAGTTTGAGGATGGAAAGCTGTGCTGAAGCGGATGTTGGTGCCCATGGCCTTCTGAAAAGAATCCCAAAACTTCGAGGTAAAGATGCTGCCACGGTCTGGAGAGATCACTTGTGGAATACCATGCAGAGAGACAATACGAGAGGTATAGAGTTCCGCCAATTGAGCTGCAGTGATTGACTCTTTGATAGGCAGAAAGTGAGCCACTTTGGTGAGTTTATCGATGACAACGAATATAGCATCATTGCCACGCTTGGACTTTGGAAACCCAGTCACGAAGTCCATTTCAATGTGGTCAAACTTCCATTCTGGAATGGCAAGAGGTTGGAGGAGACCTGCTGGCCTTTGGTGTTCTGCCTTCACTCTTCTGCAGACCTCACATTCATTCACGAATTGAGCGATCTCGCGCTTCATTCGAGTCCACCAATAAGCCTGCTTGAGGTCCTGATACATCTTCGTTCTCCCAGGGTGGATGGAGAGGAGATAATTGTGAGCCTCGTTCATGATCACTTTACGGAGGTCACCTTTGGGCACAACAATACAATCCTCGAAGAAGAGAGTGTCCTTGTCATCAAGGCGGTAGCACTTGTACTTGGACTGACTCTTGGCAATCCCAATCTTCACCTTTTTCACCATAGTATCAAGAAGCTGGGCTTGGCGAATCTGGTCTTCTAAGGTAGGAGAGACTTGAAGGTTGGCGAGGAAACCTTGAGGAACAACTTGCAGATTAAGTTTGCGGAAAGCTTCACAAAGCTTGGGTTGATAAGGCTTAAGAATCAGACTGTTGCAGTAAGCCTTTCTGCTCAATGCGTCAGCAATCACATTGGCCTTGCCTGGAGTATACTCGATACTCGAATTATACTCTTGAATCATTTCGACCCATCGAGTTTGTCTGAGGTTGAGATTAGGCTGAGCGAAGATGTACTTGAGACTCTTGTGATCAGTGAAAATGTCCACTTTTCTTCCCAATAGAAGATGTCTCCAAGTCAAAAGAGCATGCACAACTGCCGCCAACTCGAGATCATGAGTGGGGTAGTTCTTCTCATTCGGCTTCAACGGGCGAGAGGTATAAGCAACAACTTTCTTCTCTTGCATCAATACTGCGCCAAGACCTTGGAAAGAGGCATCACAAAAGACCTCGTACGGTTTGGATTTATCAGGCGGAGTCAGAACTGGAGCAGTGATCAATTTCTCTTTCAATGTGTTGAAAGCAATATCACACTCCGGAGACCAAACGTACTTGACGTGCTTCTGGAGAAGATTAGAGAGAGGCTTCGCGATCTTGGAAAAGTTTTCAACGAATCTTCGGCAATAGCTTGCGAGACCGAGGAAGCTACGGAGTTGCTTCACGTTCTGAGGAGGTTCCCAATTCACAATTGCAGACACCTTCTCAGGATTCACGGCAATGCCCTTGGCAGAGATGATATGACCAAGATAAAGAACCTCATCAAGCCAAAATTCACACTTGGAGAACTTGGCGTAGAACTTGTGTTCCCTGAGCTTATCGAGAACCAAACAAATGCTTGGCATGATCTTCCTTGTTCTTGGAGAAAACCAGAATGTCGTCGAGATAGACCAAAACGAAGTCATTGGTGTAGGCGTTGAAGATGAAGTTCATCATGCGAGAGAAAGTCGGAGGAGCGTTGACGAGACCGAAAGACATGACAGTGTATTCATATGAACCAAAGCTTGTCCTGAAAGCCGTCTTGGGAATATCTTGCTCATGGATTCGAATCTGATGATAACCCATACGGAGATCAAGCTTGGAGAATACTTGGGCACCTTTGAGTTGTTCAAACAGCTCATTGATGTTGGGAAGTGGGTATTTGTTCTTGATGGTCTTCTTGTTCACTGGACGGTAATCAACACAAAGTCGGTCCGTTCCATCCTTCTTCTTCACAAAAAGAACACCACAACCCCACAGAGAAGAACTAGGCCGGATGAGACCCATTTTCTCTTGAATATCGAGTTGCTTCTTCAGCTCCTTCAACTCTTCAGGTCCGAGCTTGTAAGGATGTTTGCACACAGGTTCCGTGCCAGGCTCAAGATCAATAACGAATTCAACTGGCCGGTGCGGAGGCATTCCTGGAAGCTCTTCTGGAAAGACGTCTTGATATTCGCAAACGACTGGAATTTGAGAGATGGCATCCAATTCACCCTTCTCATCGAGAGAAAACAGACAAATGGTATCATCACGAGCGGCAAAGACAATTACATCCTCAGACGAATGAGTCAATTGAATCTGCCTGGCTGCACAGTCAAGCTGAGCCTTGTGCTTAGTAAGCCAATCCATTCCGAGAATAAGATCAATGTCTGAGTTACCAAGCACCATAGGAGAAGAAAGAAACTTGTAATCGCCCAATGTGATAGTAACATCCGGAGCCATCATTTTGGTGTTCATGAACAAACCCGGAGAAGAAACCGCTATCGGCTTAGGCAAATCAATAGTATGCACATCATGCATGGATGCAAAAGGCTTCGATAAAAATGATAAAGATGCACCAGTGTCAAAAAGAACTCTTGCGGGAATGTCATTAACAGGAAGGTTACCCATGATCACATCTGGTGATTCCTCTGCCTGAGCTGCATTCAGCAAGTTGACCTTGGCAGACTTGGGGTTATGCTTGACCACAGCTGTACTTGCCGATCTGACAGGAGGAGGAGGAAGACGCCTCTGGTTGAAACACTTGTTGGCATAGTGACCCTTCTGTTGGCACTTGTTGCACGTGACCTCTGAAAGCGGACGGTGATACGGAGCACTCAATCTTGGAGCTTGAGACGAAGTCTTGTTCTGAAAGCCAGGGTTGGGTGGGTGGGAAGAACCACTGCCACCTTTGCTCTTCTGCTGATACGGCTGACGGAACGGAGGAGGAGGAAGCCAATACTTCTGCTGCTTGGCCACTTGAGTAGAGGAAGAAGGAGTAACATCTCTGACTCGCTTCTTGGAAGCATCACACCTCAAATGAGCAGCCTCTTGCTTCAGTGCCATGTTGTAGAACTCATCATATCTCAAGGGCTCAAAGAGGACAAGAGCGAGCTGAATATCTTCTCTGAGACCACCCTTGAACTCATATATCATGCTCTTCTCATCAGGGACATCCTGCTTGACAAAGCGGGCGAGCTTCTGAAACAACTTGTTGTAGTCATAGACAGACAAAGAGCCTTGCTTCAGATTGCGGAATTCCTCACGCTTGCTTTCAACCACGCTTTGAGGAATATGATGAGCTTGGAAATCTCGACGGAAATCATCCCAAGTGATAACACGTCCACCTCTGGAGTCCTTGTACTGCCGGAACCATTCTGCAGCTTGATCTTTGAGTTGGAAGGAAGCGAACTTGACAAAGTCCTCAGGCCTGACGTTACTGCACTCGAAATGCTTGCACAGATCCACAAGCCAATCGTCAGCATCGGTTGCCTCAACACAATTGCTGAAAGTCTTTGACCCATTAGCAAGGAACTGGTTGAGTGTAGCAAAGTGATTCTGATTGCTGCCTTGATTCCCTTGGTTGCGCTCTTGAAGAATTTGCATGATCAACTGTGTGTTTGCATTGGTTGCGGCCATCACAGCTTGCCATGCCTCCGGAGGAGGGGGAGGTGGTGGCGGATCAGGATTCGGAGTCGTGCGCGTTGGAGGAGCCATCCTGAAGAGGTTGACCACCATTAGCACATTGACAGACAATATTGAAGCTGAATCCAACGGAATGAAAATTGCAACATATAGTCTTCACATCCGAACAAAATGAATGAATGCATTCCTCTTGAAATGGTCACATATCCATAAATTGAGAAACCACGTAGAATTAAGGTAGAGAAATAAATCAACAAGGTACGGATCCAGAACGAATAATCGGTAAGAAATCCCAATCTCAAACCAATATCCGTGGAAGAAGAACTAGAGCTACAAGAATTCCCACCTATGAAACTCCCGAACCTTTCCGGTTATGCAATCAGGTGTTGGGGATACATGGGAATCATAATATCTCACCCAAACTAGCAAATCCTACATCCAGCTGTATCCATCCTTCAACACATAACCAAGAAACCTTCGGAAACCATCTACCTCAACCTTCGAAAAACATCCATTATACAAGTTATGGCGATACTCCCGAACTCCCGCCCCAGTACTGGGTGGCGTCGAGGTTATCTCACCAACGAACTGCATAAAAGATATTTTCGATATCGGCGTACTAAACTCAGGTATTCCAGAACAGCAATGATAAAATTATGATGACAACACCTCAGAGCTCAACTCCCCGGGACACTTCCACTAAACCCCTAACAGGAGGCACCAAGACAATGTTCTCATCATAAAACCATCGGAACGATTTCAAGATACCCGCGTGATCCTAAATTTTTTTTAGCGAAATTTGAGGAGAGAAGAGTCAAAACTCTACGTCAGGATGCCTTACCAGAGCGATGAGGAGACTGAGAAGTAAAAAGAATTCCTAAGCTCTCCGATATATAATTCCTAAATGACTCAAAACATTTTTCTAGACACAACTCGGCCGCTAAAAACGATCAAGCAATGGGGCTCCTAAGGTCGGGGAAGGCTCTGATTACCAACTTGTAACACCCTCGATGCGACTATAGCTCCCATGTGTCGAGGCACGACTTAGAGACATAATCGCATTGAAGGCATATGTCGCAAGTTAGGCAATCTTCACAACATCCCATGTAATATAAATAATAAAGGGGAGATAACATAGTTGGCTTACACTCGCCACGTCAATCAAGTACATAAATAACATTACATCATCCAAACACTCATGGACCGACTACGGCGCCAAAATAAAAGAGAACCCAACATGCGACACGGTCCCAGTCACCCCCAACTGGGCACCACTACTGATCGTCGGGAAAGAAAACATAGTAACGTTGAGAGTCTTCGTCGAACTCCCACTTGAGCTCATACGCGTCTCCTGGAGCGGAATCATCAGGCCCTGCATCTGGTGTAATAGTAATCTGTGAGCCACAGGGACTCAGCAAACTCGCACCCTCGCGATCAAGACTATTTAAGCTTATAGGTAAAGGCAAGGTAAATATATGAGTGGAGCTGCAGCAACCGACTAGAAAATATGGTGGCTAACTTATTCGCAAAAGAGAGCGAGAAGAGGAGGCAAAGCGCGAGCGAGAAACTAGAGAGCAACCTGCGCAAACATTACTCCAACACCGTGTCCACTTCCCGGACTCCGCCGAGAAGAGGCCATCACGGTAACACACTCAGTTGATACATTTTAATTAATTAAGGTTCAAGTTATCTACAACCGGACATTAACAAATTCCCATCTGCCCATAACCGCGGGCACGGCTTTCGAAAGTTCTAATCCCTGCAGGGGAGTCCCAACTTAGCCCATGACAAGCTCTCACGGTCAATGAAGGAATAGACCTCCTCCCAAGATGTTCCGATCAGACTCGGTATCTCGGTTACTCAAGACACTTCGACAGGTTAAAACAAGACCAGCAACACCGCCCGAATGTGCCGACAAATCCCGATAGGAGCTGCACATATCTCGTTCTCAGGGCACACTCAGATGAGCAAGACGTCGGGTAGGCCAGCCCAGAGTTGCCCCTGGTAGCCCCGGACATCGCCCAGTTGGACCAACACTCAGAGGAGCACTGGCCCGGGGGGGCTAAAATAAGGTGACCCTTGAGTCTGCAGAACCCAAGGGAAAGAAAAGGGCTAGGTGGCAAATGGTAAAACCAATGTTGGGCATTGCTGGAAAAGCTTTAATCAAGGTGAACTATCAAGGGGTTCCCATTATAACCCAACTGCGTAAGGAACGCAAAATCTGGGAACATAACACCGATATGACGGAAACTAGGGCGGCAAGAGTGGAACAAAACACTAGGCGAGAGGCCGAGCCTTCCACCCTTTACCAAGTATATAGATGCATTAAAATAACATGGCATTATAATGATATCCCAACAAGTAAATAAATGTTCCAACAAGGAACGGCCTCCAATCTTCACCTGCAACTAGCAACGCTATAAGAGGGGCTGAGCAAAGCGGTAACATAGCCAATCAACGGTTTGCTAGGACATGGTGGGTTAGATGTTTGACATGGAAATTTGGGAGGCTTGCAAGCAAGTGGTAGTCATCGTAGCAATGGCATAGCAAAAGAGCGAGCAAACTAGCATAGCAAAGATAGTAGTGATTTCGAGGGTATGATCATCTTGCCTGCACAGTTGTCAGAGTTGACTGGATCCTCGAAAGCAAACTCAACGGGCTCCTCGTTAGCGAAATCGTCTCCTGGCTCTACCCAAACAAGACAAACAAGCAACAAGGATACAATCAACCACGTGCAAACTCAAACAACACAATGCAAAGATGGTATGCTATGCGGGATGTGATGCGAGATGCAAAATGCAAGATATGACAGGAAATGCACGAACCTGGCCTCAACTTGGAATTCCAAGTGTGCCGTTGGAAATATGAGATGAAATCGCTTGAAAATGATATAAAGAACGCCGGAATCGGAGTTACGGTTTGGAAATGGCAAGCGATTCAAAAATGACACCGGTCTGCGATTTACAGCAAGTAGGCATCTAAATGCAACGAAATGAACATGCTACAGCAACCAAACATGACAACAAAATACATGGCAGGGATGCACACAAGATGCTTAACAAAAGTCTAGCACTGAGCTACGGCCAATTCATCCATTAACAGGTTCAAACAAGCATGGCAAAAATGCATATGGCAAACAGATCTCAGACTTAGTGAAATTAACACTTGTCTGTAATTTCAGATCAGGTAGCCCTCTTCGGAGCAACAAAACTACATGCTACAGGATCTGAACATGGGAAAGTAAAGCATGGCATGGATCTACTCAAAGAGCTTAACAAAATTCCCTTAGTGACCTTGAGCCAAAAAGGACCAGAAAATACAATTGCAAGCATGTGAACATAGCAAAAACATAATCAGTTTTCAGACTTAGTGAAAAACTGACACATGCTGAAATATAACTCAAGTAGGCATGTTTACGAGCTCGATGCACTCACTACAAAGTAAGTCATGGCAAGACAAGCATACATCCATCAAGAAGGCATAAAATTAAAGCTAGACATGGCAAGAACAATAGCATAGCATGCACGGATCAACTACAACATCACCGGCAAAATTGCGAACAAGTTGACAATCTGCCCAGATTCACAAAGTAGCAAAAGTAGAGCTCGATTGACTCAAGCTAGGGTGCTCCATAATTGCAAACAAAGGCATGGATGGATAGAACACTACAATATTAACAAAACATCCTTACCGATCATCCTCAAAAGAGGCACGGATCACTAGAAAACAATAAGAACATATGGCATCATGAGATAAACAGCTCCAGGACTTAGTGAAATTACTAAGTCCCTGACAATAGAATTAGCAAGTGCACCACTTTGCAAGCTTGCACAAGTCACCACACACATCACAAAAATACATGGGTTGCACCTCTGGAAAGATGATAAAACCCTTAACAAAACACATGTAGAGCATCAGGGCATAGCATGCACACATTAATCATGGCAAAAATGACAAAAACCTAAACGGAGTAGGAGATCTGACAATTAACTCAAGTAGCCCTCTTCTAACAGCATTTCGGGCATCAAGATGAACTCAAATGAAAATGATGCAATGGAATGAAATGATGTACTCTCAGAGATGAACATTTTGATATGCTATATGCATGAATCGGAGCTACGGATGCAAAGTTACGGGGTCACGAACATAAGCACTTGGACTGAGAATTTCGGGACTTGAAAAAAAAAACGACCTAGGGTTTCACTGTTCACCCCGATCCAGATCTGGATCGCACGGAGCACGAGGTTCTTCGGCCGGAGGAGTCATCGGAGGGGACGCGGGGCGGTGCCAGGGAGGTCGGAGGAGGCCGGGGCCGACTGGATCCGGCCGCCGGAGTTGGGTCGTCGGTGGTGGCCGGGGTCGGGCGC
>NC_041380.1:453890812-453925774 GCF_002162155.2 Triticum dicoccoides
GAGGGAGCTAGGAGAGTCCAAATGAGGTGCGGTTTTCGGCCACGCGATCGTGATCGAACGCTCTAGATGATGGAGCAGAGTTAGGTGGGTTTTGGGCTAAATTGAAGGGATGTTGGGCTGCAACACACACGAGGCCTTTTCGGTCCCTCGGTTTGCTGTGGAGTATCAAACGAAGTCCAAATGATACGAAACTTGACAGGCGGTCTACCGGTAGTAAACCAAGGCCGCTTGGCAAGTCTCGGTCCAATCCGGAAATGTTTAATCCCCACACACGAAAGAAAGCTAGAAATGATCACCGGAGGAGAACGAAGCGCCGGAATGCAAAACGGACAACGGAAAAAATGCTCGAATGCATGAGATGAACACGTATGCAAATGCAATGCACATGATGACATGATATGAGATGCATGACAATGACAACAACACACGGAGACAAAACCCGAACCCGAGAAAATAAATATAACTTAACGCCAGAAACGGCAAGAGTTGGAGTACAAATTGGGAAAGTTACATCCGGGGTGTTACAATAATTGTCAAAAACTTGCATTGACGTAACCCTTTACGATGAACTTTTTGTCACCTCCATAGCTGAGAAACATATCCTTATTCCACTAAGGATAATTTTGACCGTTGTCCAGTGATCTACTCCTAGATCACTATTGTACTCCCTTGCCAAACTCAGTGTAGGGTATACAATAGATTTGGTACACAACATGGCATACCTTATAGAACCTATGGCTGAGGCATATGGAATGACTTTGATTCTCTTTCTATTTTCTGCCGTGGTCGGGTTTTTTAGTCTTACTCAACTTTACACCATGCAATACAGGCAAGAACTCCTTCATTGACTGTTCCATTTTGAACTACTTCAAAATCTTGTCAAGGTATGTATTCGTTGAAAATATATCAAGCGTCTTGATCAATCTCTATAGATCATGATGCTCAATATGTAAGTAGCTTCACTGAGGTCTTTCTTTAAATAACTCCTTTCAAACACTCCTTTATGCTTTCCAAAAAATTCTACATTATTTCCGATCAACAATATATCATTCACTTATACTTATCAGAAATGTTGTAGTGCTTCCACTCACTTTCTTGTAAATACAGGCTTCACCGCAAGTCTGTACAAAACTATATGCTTTGATCAACTCATCAAAGCGTATATTCTAACTCCGAGATGTTTGCATCAGTCCATAGATGGATCGCTGGAGCTTGCATACTTTTTTAGCACCTTTAGGATTGACAAAACCTTCTGGTTGCATCATATACAACTCTTATTTAATAAATACATCAAGGAATGTATTTTTGATATACATTCGCCAGATTTCACAAAATGTGGCAACTGCTAACATGATTCAGACAGACTTAAGCATCGCTACGAGTGAGAAAATCCCAATGTAGTCAACACCTTGAACTTGTCGAAAACCCTTTTGCGACAATTTGAGCTTTGTAGATAGTAACACTACTATCAGCGTCCGTCTTCCTCTTGAATATCCATTTATTCTCAATGGCTTGCCGATCATTGGGCAAGTCAATCAAAGTCCATACTTTGTTCTTTATACATGGATCCCATCTCAGATTTCATGGCCTTAAGGCATTTCGTGGAATCTGGGCTCATCATCGCTTCCTCATAGTTCGTAGGTTCGTCATGGTCTAGTAACATGACTTTCAAAAAGGATTACCGCACCACTCTGGTGCGGAACGTACTCTGGTTAACCTACGAGGTTCGGTAGTAACTTGATCTGAAGTTTCATGATCATCATCATTAACTTCCTCACTAATTGGTGTGGTGATCACTAGAACTGATTTATGCGATGAACTACTTTCCAATTCGGGAGAAGGTACAATTACCTCATCAAGTTCTACTTTCCTCCCACTCACTTCTTTCGAGAGAAACTCCTTCTCTAGAAAGGATCCATTCTTAGCAACAAAATATCTTGCCTTCGGATCTGTGATAGAAGGTGTACCCAACAGTTTCTTTTGGGCATCCTATGAAGATGCATTTCTCCAATTTGGGTTCGAGCTTATCAGGTTGAAACTATTCACATAAGCATCATAGCCCCAAACTTTAAGAAACGACAACTTAGGTTTCTTGCTAAACCACAGTTCATATGGTGTCGTCTCAACGGATTTAGATGGTGCCCTATTTAATGTGAATGTAGTTGTCTCTAATGCATAACCCCAAAACGATAGTGGTAAATCGGTTAAGAGACATCATAGATTGCACTATATCCAATAAAGTACGGTTATGACGTTCGGACACACCATTATGCTGTGATGTTCCAGGTGGCATGAATTTGTGAAACTATTCCACATTGTTTTAGTTGAAGACCAAACTCGTAACTCAAATATTCGTCTCCGCGATCAGATCGTAGAAACTTTATTTTCTTGTTACGATGATTTTCCACTTCACTCTGAAATTCTTTGAACTTTTCAAATGTTTCAGACTTATGTTTCATCAAGTAGATATACCCATATCTGCTCAAATCATTTGTGAAGGTCAGAAAATAATGATACCCGCCGTGAGGTTCAACACTCATCGGACCGCATACATCAGTATGTATTATTTCCAATAAGTCAGTTGCTCGCTCCATTGTTCCGGAGAACGGAGTCTTAGTCATCTTGCCTATGAGGCATGGTTCGCAAGCATCAAGTGATTCATAATTAAGTGATTCCAAAAGCCCATCAGCATGGAGTTTCTTCATGCGCTTTACACCAATATGACATAAACGGCAGTGCCACAAATAAGTTGCACTATCATTATTAACTTTGCATCTTTTGGCTTCAATATTATGAAATATGTGTATCACTACGATCGAGATTCAATAAACCATTTATATTGAGTGTATGACCATAGAAGGTTTTATTCATGTAAATAGAACAAGAATTATTCTTTGACTTAAACGAATAACCCTATTGCAATAAACATGATCCAATCATATTCATGTTCGACGCAAACACCAAATAACATTTATTTTAGGTTCGACACTAATCCTGAAGGTAAAGGGAGTGTGCGATGGTGATCTTATCAACCTTGGAATCACTTCCAACACACATCATCACCTCGCCCTTAACTAGTCTCTGTTTATTTTGCAACTCTCGTTTCGAGTTACTACGCTTAGCAAATGAACCAATATCAAATACCAAGGGGTTGTTATAAACACTAGTAAAGTACACATCAATAACATGTATATCCAATATACCTTTGTTCAGTATGCCATCCTTCTTATTCGCCAAGTATCTAGGGCAGTTCCACTTCCAGTGACCATTTCCTTTGCAGAAGAAGCACTCAGTTTCAGGCTTGGGTCTAGCTTTGGGCTTCTTCATGGGAGTGGCAACTTGCTTGCCATTCTTCTTGAAGTTCCCTTTCTTTCCCTTGCCCTTTTACTTGAAACTAATGGTCTTGTCAACCATCAATACTTGATGCTTTTCTTGATTTCTACCTTCGCTGATTTCAGCACCGCGAAGAGCTTGAGAATTACTTTCGTCATCCCTTGCATATTATAGTTCATCACGAAGTTCCAGTAACATGGTGATAGTGACTAGAGAACTCTGTCAATCACTATTTTATCTAGAAGATTAACTCCCACTTGATTCAAGCAATTGTAGTACCCAGACAATCTGAGCACATGCTCACTGGTTGAGCTATTCTCCTCCATCTTGTAGGCAAAGTACTGTCAGAGGTCTCATACCTCTCGACACGGGCATGAGCATGAAATACCAATTTCAACTCTTGAAACATCTCATATGCTCCATGGCGTTCAGAACATCTTTGAAGCCCCAATTCTAAGCCGTAAAGCATGGTGCACTAAACTATCAAGTAGTCATCATATCGAGTTTGCCAAACGTTCATAACGTCTGCATCTGTTCCTGCAATTGGTCTATCACCTAGTGGTGCATCAAGGACATAATACTTCTATGCAGCACTGAGGATAATCCTCAGATCACGGAGCTAGTCCGCATCATTGCTACTAACTTTCAACTTATTTTTATCTAGGAACATATTAGAAAATAAACGGGGAGCTATATCGCGAGCTTATTGATCTACAACATAGTTATGCAAATACTATCTGGACTAAGTTCATGATAAATTAAAGTTCAATTAATCAAATTACTTAAGAACTCCCACTTAGATAGATATCTCTCTAATCATCTAAGTGATCACGTGATCCATATCAACTAAACCATGACCGATGATCACGTGAAATGGAGTAGCTTTCAATGGTGAACATCACTATGTTGATCATATCTACTATATGATTCATGCTCGACCTTTCAGTCTCAGTGTACCGAGGCCATATCTGCATATGCTAGCCTCGTCAAGTTTACCCCGAGTATTCTGCATGTGCAAAATTGGCTTGCACCCGTTGTATGTGAACGTAGAGCTTATCACACCCGATCATCACGTGGTGTCTCGGCACGACGAACTGTCGCAACGGTGCATACTCAGATAGAACACTTATACCTTGAAATTTAGTGAGAGATCATCTTGTAATGCTACCGCCGAACTAAGCAAAATAAGATGCATAAAGGATAAACATCACATGCAATCAATATCAGTGATATGATATGGCCATCATCATCTTGTGCCTTTGATCTCCATCTCCAAAGCACCGTCATGATCACCATCGTCACCGGCTTGACACCTTGATCTCCATCGAAGCATCGTTGTCGTCTCACCAACTATTGCTTCTACGACTATCGCTACCGCTTAGTGATAAAGTAAAGCAATTACATGGCGATTGCATTTCATACAATAAAGAGACAACCATATGGCTCCTGCCAGTTGCCGATAACTGTGTTACAAAACATGATCATCTCATACAATAAAATTTAGCATCATGTCTTGACCATATCACAACCCTGTTCATTGAATCCGATTCAACTAAAGTTGGAGAAACTGACACCCACCAGCCACCTGTGTGCGAAGCACGTCGGTAGAACCAGTCTCGCGTAAGCATACACGTAATGTCGGTCTGGGCCACTTCATCCAAAAATACCGCCGAATCAAGAATCAACTAGTGACGGCAAGCAATATGTATATACCCACGCCCACAACTCCTTTGTGTTCTACTCGTGCATACAAAATCTACGCATAAACCTAGTCGGATGCCACTGTTGGGTAACGTAGTAATTTCAAAAAAATTCCTATGCACACGCAAGATCATGGTGAAGCATAGCAACAAGAGGGGAGAGTGTTGTCTACATACCCTCATAGACCGTAAGCGGAAGCATTATGACAACGCGGTTGATGTAGCCATACGTCTTCACGATCGACCGATCCTAGTACCGAAAGTACGGCACCTCCGCGATCTGCCCACGTTCGGCTCGGTGACGTCCCACGAACTCACGATCCAGCAAAGTGTCAAGGGAGAGCTTCATCAGCACGATGGCGTGACGACGGTGATGATGATGCTACCGGAACAGGGCTTCACCTAAGCACCGCTACGATATGATCGAGGTGGATTATGGTGGAGGGGGCACCGCACACGGCTAAGATATCAATGATCAACTTGTGTGTCGATGGGGTGCCCCCCTCCCCCGTATATAAAGGAGTGGAGGAGGGGGAGGGCCGGCCTTCCTATGGGGGGGAGAGGGGGGAGGAAAGGGGGTGGCCTGATAACCCACAAGTATAGGGGATCGCAACAATTTTCGAGGGTAGAGTATTCAGCCCAAATTTATTGATTCGACACAAGGGGAGCCAAAGAATATTCTCAAGTATTAGCAGCTGAGTTGTCAATTCAACCACACCTGGAAACTTAATATCTGCAGCAAATTATTTAGTAGCAAAGTAATATGATAGTAGTGGTAATGGTGGCAAAAGTAACGGTAGTAGTTTTGGTTTTACAGTGATTGTAATAGTAGCAACGGAAAAGTAAATAAGCGAAGAACAATATATGAAAAGCTCGTAGGCAATGGATCAGTGATGGATAATTATGTCGGATGCGATTCATCATGCAATAGTTATAACATAGGGTGACACAGAACTAGCTCCAGTTCATCAATGTAATGTAGGCATGTATTCCGAATATAGTCATACGTGCTTATGGAAAAGAACTTGCATGACAACTTTTGTCCTACCCTCCCGTGGCAGCGGGGTCCTATTGTAAACTAAGGGATATTAAGGCCTCCTTTTAATAGAGTACCGGACCAAAGCATTAACACTTAGTGAATACATGAACTCCTCAAACTACGGTCATCACTGGTAAGTATCCCGATTATTGTCACTTCGGGGTTAACGGATCATAACACATAATAGGTGACTATAGAATTGCAAGATAGGATCAGGAACTCACATATATTCATGAAAACATAATAGGTTCAGATCTGAAATCATGGCACTCGGGCCCTAGTGACAAGCATTAAGCATAGCAAAGTAATAGCAACATCAATCTCAGAACATAATGGATACTAGGGACCAAACCCTAACAAAACTAACTCGATTACATGATAAATCTCAACCAACCCATCACCGTCCAACAAGCCTACGATGGAATTACTCACACACGGCGGTGAGCATCATGAAATTGTTGATGGAGGAAGGTTGATGATGACGATGGCGACGGATTACCCTCCCCAGAGCCCAGAACGGACTCCAGATCAGCCCTCCCGAGAGAGATTAGGGTTTGGCGGCGGCTTCGTATCGTAAAATGTGATGAATCCTTCCCTTTGGTTTTTTTCTCCCCGAACACGAATGTATAGAGTTGGAGTTGAGGTCGGAGGAGCACCAGGGCCCACGAGGCAGGGGGCGCGCCCAGGGGGTAGGTGCGCCCCCACCCTCGTGGATAGGGTGTGGGCCCCTTGCCTTGATTCTTTCACCAGTATTTTTTATATATTCCAAAAATAATCTCCGTTGATTTTCAGGTCATTCCAAGAACTTTTATTTCTGCACAAAAATAACACCATGGCAATTCTGCCGAAAACAACGTCAGTCCGGGTTAGTTCCATTCAAATCATGCAAGTTAGAGTCCAAAACAAGGGCAAAAGTGTTTGGAAAAGTAGATATGTTGGAGACGTATCAACTCCCCCAAGCTTAAACCTTTGCTTGTCCTCAAGCAATTCAATTAACAAACTGAAAGTGATAAAGATAAACTTTTGCAAACTTTGTTTGCTCTTGTTGTTGTAAATATGTAAAGCCAGCATTCAAGTTTTCAGCAAAGATTATGAACTAACCATATTCACAATAACATTTAGGTCTCATGTTTACTCATATCAATGGCATAATCAACTAGCGAGCAATAATAATAAATCTTGGATGACAACACTTTCTCAAACAATCATAATATGATATAAGAAGATGGTATCTCTCTAGCCCTTTCTGAGACCGCAAAACATAAATGCAGAGCACCTCTGAAGATCAAGGGCTGACTGGAAATTGTAATTCATGGTAAAAGAGATCCAGTCACAGTCATACTCAATGTAAACTAACAGTAATTGATGCAAATGACAGCGGTGCTCTCCAACTGGTGCTTTTTAATAAGAGGATGATGACTCAACATAAAAGTAAATGGATAGGCCCTTCGCAGAGGGAAGCAGGGATTTGTAGAGGTGCCAGAGCTCGATTTTGAAATAGAGATGAATAATATTTTGAGCGGTATACTTTCATTGTCAACATAACAACCGAGAGATCTCGATATCTTCCATGCTACACACATTATAGGTGGTTCCCAAGCAGAATGGTAAAGTTTATACTCCCCCACCACCAACAAGCATCAATCCATGGCTTGCCCAAAACAATAGGTGCCTCCAACTAACAACAATCCTGGGGGAGTTTTGTTTGCAATTATTTTGATTTGATTTGAGCATGGGACTGGGCATCCCGGTGACCAGCCATTTTCTCGTGAGTGAGGAGCGGAGTCCACTCCTCTTGAGAATAACCCGCCTAGCATGGAAGATACAGACAACCCTAGTTGATACATGAGCTATTCGAGTATACAAAACAAAATGTTTATTTGAAGGTTTAGAGTTTGGCACATACAAATTTACTTGGAACGGCAGGTAGATACCGCATATAGGAAGGTATGGTGGACTCATATGGAATAACTTTTTGGGATTTATGGAGTTGGATGCACAAGCAGTATTCCTGCTTAGTACAAGTGAAGGATAGAAAGAGACTGGGAAGCGACCAGCTAGAGAGCGACAACAGTCATGAACATGCATTAAAATTAATCAACACTAAATGCAAGCATGAGTAGGGTATACTTCACCATGAACATAAATATCGTGGAGGCTATGTTGATTTTGTTTCAACTACATGCGTGAACATGTGCCAAGTCAAGCCACTCGAATCATTCAAAGGAGGATACCACCCTATCATACCACATCACAACCATTTTAATAGCATGTTGACACGCAAGGTAAACCATTATAAACACCTAGCTACTTAAGCATGGCATGAGCAACTATAATCTCTAATTGTCATTGCAAACATGTTTCATTCATAATAGGCTGAATCAGGAACGATGAACTAATCATATTTACAAAAACAAGAGAGGTCGAGTGCATACCAGCTTTTCTCATCTCAACCAGTTCATCATATATCGTCATTATTGCCTTTCACTTGCACGACCGAATAGTGTGGATAATAATAATAGTGCATGTGCATTGGACTAAGTTGGAATCTACAATCATTCAATACACGGGAGAAGACAAGGTAATATGGGCTCTTTGTTAGATCAACAATAATGCATATGAGAGCCACTCAACATTTTCATCATGGTCTTCTCCTCTCAACCCCCAAAGAAAAAGAAAAGAAACAAAACTATTACACAGGAAAGTTCCCAACAAGCAAAAGAAGAACGAAAAATCTTTTTGGGTTTTCTTTTTAGTTACTACTACTACAAGCATGGAAAGTAAACTAGCTAAAAGCTACAACTATTTTTTTTTGTTTTTCTTAAGGTTTTTCAAAAACACAAGAAGAAAGCTTAAAAAGAAAATAAACTAGCATGGATGATACAAAGAAAAAGTATGAGCACCAACAATTGGAATGAGTGTGTGAACATGAATGTAATGTCGGTGAGAAATACATACTCCCCCAAGCTTAGGCTTTTGGCCTAAGTTGGTCTATGCCCATGGATCAAAGTTGTAGCTGGGGTCGTATTGAGATGCAACGGGAATTGCCTCATGAGCTGCAGCTTGGAGGCGAGCTGCCTCCGCCCTCCTCTCGTACTCGCTCGCCTCCTCCCTGGTTATAACATATCTCTCTTTTGTCTGAAAATCAAAGAAAGCAGGAGCAGGGAGAGCAACGTGGACGGTGCGCCGTTTGTCAAAGATTAGTCGGTACTGGAGGAACTGATCGTTCCTCTCAACAAACTGATGACAAACCATAGCATTATAGTCTAGATAAGCAGGACGCAACTCAATATCATCCCCACGTATGGGTATACCAAGAAAGTTAGCTACACGAGTTGCATAAATTCCACCAAACAAATCTCCAGTTAAACCATTAAGATGCAACCTACGTGCAACAATACCCCCAAGTTGTATTGTTTATCTCCTAATACAGCACTCTTGAGAACACTAAGACCAGGAACATGCATATGACATGCCTCATCCTTACCGTTAATGCATCTGCCCACGAAGAGAGCAAAATAATGTATAGCAGGAAAATGAATGCTCCCTATGGTAGCTTGTGTTATTTCTCTAGGTTCCTGCACAGTGATACTAGCAAGAAAGTCTTTAAATTCAGATTTGCGACGTTCACTAGCACTACCCCACTGCGGGAGTTTATAAGCAGTATTAAAGTCTTCTAAGTCCATGGTATAACATTTATCATAAAGATCAAATAGGACATTGTGAGAATTGCGCGAGGATGTAAATTCAAACCTTCTCACAAATGAATCAGTTAAATAGAGGTATTGCCGGCCCTTATCTTCCTCGAAGCTCTCAAGATCAGCGTTACGCACATATGCATCAAATTCTTCCTTGATGCGTGCCTGAACCATGAAATCCTCTGACGGCCATTCACAAGGCCGCACTTGAGCCTCCCTTGGTAGTTCATTGTCTGGCTCGCGTATTGCGGGCCTTGGGCCTTGCTTCCGTGAGGAACCACCTTGGTACATTTTCCTAAACGTATTTCTTCCTCTGAAAAACTTCTGAATTTTTTAGTGACTCAAAATAAAAGTGAACTAAACTCAATAAAATTGATAGCAACTACTCCTACAAGTGTCTAGAGGCTATATCATGTATTAAAACTACTTTTGACCACATAAATTTGACACGCAAGCTCAAGAACAGGGTCACCTAAGCAGAAAAAATTTGTAATAAATAAAGCACTAGGATAAAAACTAATTGGACCATTAGAGGAGTCACATACCGAAGAACAATCCCCAAAGCAGTTTTGTGAATGGAGCTTTGAGCAAGGAGATCGAAAATGGCAGCAAGATGAGCAAGAACTCGGGTTTGAGCTGGTGGATGATTTTTTATGGAGCAAGACGAAGTGTGTGGGTGCAAGAATAAGTGGAGGGGACCCACGTGGGGTCCACGAGGTAGGGGGCGCGTCCAGGGGGTAGGGCGCGCCCTCCACCCTCGTGGGCACACGGTGGGTCCCCCTGATGTGTTTTTAGTGCCAATAATTCTTAAATATTCTGGGAAAAATCATATTTCATTTTCAGGGCATTTGGAGAACTTTTATTTTCAGGGTATTTTTTTATTGCAAGGATAATTCAGAAAACAGACAGAAAATACTATTTTTGCTTTATTTAATATAAATAACAGAAAGTAAAAAGAGGGTACAGAAGGTTGTGCTTTCTAACTTCATCCATCTCATGCTCATCAAAAGGAATCCACTAACAAGGTTGATCAAGTCTTGTTAACAAACTCATTCCAAATCGCATGAAACCGAAGAAATTTTGAATAAAACTAGGTTACCTCAACTGGGATATGCACATCCCCAACAATAAGAATATCATATTTCTTCTTGACAATAGGAAGAGGGAATTCAAAACCTCCAATTCTGATTGTTGAAATTTTTCCAATAAAATTGATACTGTGGACTTGAGGTTGTTTCCTCGGAAAGTGTACCGTATGCTCATGACCATTAACATGAAAAGTGACATTGCCCTTGTTGCAATCAATAGCAGCCCCTACAGTATTCAAAAAGGGTCTACCAAGGATAATCGACATGCTATCATCCTTGGAAATATCAAGAATAACAAAGTCCGTTAAAATAGTAACATTTGCAACCACAACAGGCACATCCTCGCAAATACCGACAGGTATAGTAGTTGATTTATCAACCATTTGCAAAGATATTTCAGTAGGTGTCAACTTATTCAAATCAAGTCTACGATATAAAGAGAGAGGCATAACACTAACACCGGCTCCAAGATCACATAAAGCAGTTTTAACTTAGTTTCTTTTAATGGAGCATGGTATAGTTGGTACTCCTGGACCTCCAAGTTTCTTTGGTATTCCACCCTTAAAAGTGTAATTAGCAAGCATGGTGGAAATTTCAGCTTCCGGTATCTTTATTTTATTAGTAACAATATCTTTCATGTATTTAGCATAAGGGTTCATTTTAAGCATATCAGTCAAACTCATACGCAAAAAGATAGGTCTAATCATTTCGGCAAAGCGCTCAAAATCCTCATCATCATTTTTCTTGGATGGTTTAGGAGGAAAATGCATGGGTTTCTGAACCCATGGTTCTCTATCTTTACCGTGCTTCCTAGCAACAAAGTCTCTCTTATCATAGCATTGATTCTTTGATTGTGGGTTATCAAGATCAACATCAGGTTCAATCTCTACATCATTATCATTGCTAGGTTGAGCATCAATATGAACATCATCGTTAACATTATCACTAGGTTCATGTTCATTACCAGATTGTGTTTCAGCATCAGAAAAAGAAATATCATTGGGATTCTCAGGTGTGTCAACAACAGGTTCACTAGGAGCATGCAAAGTCCTATCATTTTTCTTTTTCTTCTTATTAGAAGAACTAGGTGCATCAACATTAGTTCTATGAGAATCTTGCTCAATTCTCTTAGGGTGGCCCTCTGGATACAATGGTTCCTGAGTCATTTTACCCCCTCTAGTCATAACTCTAACAGCATTATCATTTTTTATTTAATTCATTGAGCAAATCATTCTGAGCCTTAAGTACTTGTTCTACTTGAGTGGTAACCATAGAAGCATGTTTACTAATAAGTTTAAGTTCACCTTTAACTCTAGACATATAATCACTCAAGTGTTCAAGCATATTAGCATTACGTTTCAATTTTCTACCAACATAAGCATTGAACTTTTCTTGTTTAACAATAAAATTATCAAACTCATCTAAGCATTGGCTAGCAGACTTATAACAAGGAATATCACCTTCATCAAATCTATAGAGAGAATTTACCTTCACTACCTGTGTCGGGTTATCAAGACCATGTATTTCTTTAATATGTGGTAAATTCTTAACATCTTCAGCTTTAATACCTTTTTCTTTCATAGATTTATTTGCCTCTTGCATATCTTCAGGACTAAGAAATAGAATACCCCTTTTCTTTGGAGTTGGCTTAGGAGTTGGTTCAGGAAGTGTCCAATAATTTTCATTACTCAACATATTATTCAATAGCAATTTAGCTTGATCAACAGTTCTTTCCCTTAAAACACAACCAGCACAACTAACCAGGTAGTCTCTGGAAGCATCGGTTAGTCCATTATAAAAGATATCAAGTATTTCATTTTTCTGGAGAGGATGATCAGGCAAAGCATTAAGTAATTGGAGAAGCCTCCCCCAAGCTTGTGGGAGACTCTCTTCTTCAATTTTTGCACAAAATTATATATTTCTCTTAAGGCAGCTTGTTTCTTATGAGCGGGGAAATATTTAGCAGAGAAGTAATAAATCATATCCCGGGGACTATGCAGACAACCAGGATCAAGAGAATTAAACCATGTTTTAGCATCACCCTTTAATGAGAACGGAAACAACTCAAGGATAAAGTAATAGCGAGTTTTCTCATCATGAGTAAACAGGGTGGCTATATCATTTAATTTAGTAAGATGTGCCACAACAGTTTTAGATTCATAGCCATAGAAAGGATCAGATTCAACCAAAGTAATTAACTCAGGATCGACAGAGAAATCATAATCCTTATCAGTAACAAAGATAGGTGAAGTAGCAAAAGCAGGGTCATATTTCATTCTAGCGTTCAATGATTTTTCTTTAAGCTTAGCTAATAATTTCTTAAGATCAGATCTATCATTGCAAGCTAAGAAGTCTCTAGCAGTTTCTTCATCCATAACATAACCCTCAGGCACAACAGGCAATTCATATCTAGGGGGAGAATCTTCATCATCACTTTCATCAATATTGTTAGTTTCAATAATTTCATTCTCTCTAACCCTAGCAAGTTGTTCATCAAGAAATTCACCTAGTGGCACAATATTATCAAGCATAGAAGTAGTTTCATCATAAGTATCATGCAAAGCATAAGTGGCATCGTCAATAATATGCGACATATCAGAATGAATAGCAGGTGTAGGTGTCCCAAGTTTACTCAAAATAGAAGGTGAATCAAGTGCAGAGCTAGATGGCAGTTCCTTAGCCCCCCTCATAGTTGAGGGAAAAATCTTGGTTCTTTGATCTTTCAAGTTCTTCATAGTGATCAGCAGATATAAATCCCAAGTGACTTAAAGAATAGAGCTATGCTCCCCGACAACGGCGCCGGAAAATAGTCTTGATAACCCACTGCTACCTCTTGAGCACTGCGTTGGTTTTCCCCGAAGAGGAAGGGATGATGTAGCAAAGTAGCATAAGCATTTCCCTCAGTTTTTGAGAACCAAGGTATCAATCCAGTAGGAGGCTACACGCGAGTCCCTCGTACCTACACAAAACAAATAAATCCTCGCAACCAACAAAAATAGGGGTTGCCAATCCCTATAAGGACACTTACGAGAGTGAGATCTGATAGATATGATAAGATAATATTTTTGGTATTTTTATGATAAAGATGCAAAGTAAAATAAAGGCAAAGTAAATAGCAAAGGAAATAACTAAGTAGTAGGAGATTAATATGATAAAGATAGACCCGGGGGCCATAGGTTTCACTAGTGGCTTCTCTCAAGAGCATAAGTATTGTACGGTGGGTGAACAAATTACTGTTGAGCAATTGACAGAATTGAGCATAGTTATGAGAATATCTAGGTATGATCATGTATATAGGCATCACGTACGAGACAAGTAGACCAACTCCTGCCTGCATCTACTACTATTACTCCACTCATCGACCGCTATCCAGCATGCATCTAGAGTATTAAGTTAAAAACAGAGTAACGCCTTAACCAAGATGACATGATGTAGAGGGATAGACTCATGCAATATGAAGAAAACCCCATCTTGTTATCCTCGATGGCAACAATACAATACGTGTCTTGTCGCCCTTACTGTCACCGGGAAAGGACACAACAAGATTGAACCCAAAGCTAAGCACTTCTCCCATTGCAAGAAAGATCAATCTAGTCGGCCAAACCAAACTGATAATTCGAAGAGACTTGCAAAGATAACCAATCATACATAAAAGAATTCAGAGAAGATTCAAATATTATTCATAGATAGACTTGATCATAAACCCGCAATTCATCGGTCTCAACAAACACACCGCAAAGAGAAGATTACATCGAATAGATCTCCACAAGAGAGGGGGAGAACATTGTATTGAGATCCAAAAAGAGAGAAGAAGCCATCTAGCTACTAACTATGGACCCGTAGGTTTGAGGTAAACTACTCACACTTCATCGGAGAGGCTATGGTGTTGATGTAGAAGCCCTTCGTGATCGATGCCCCCTCCGGCGGAGCTCCGGAACAGGCCCCAAGATGGGATCTCGTGGATAAAGAAAGTTGCGGCGGTGGAATTAGGTTTTTGGCTCCGTATCTGATCGTTTGGGGTAGTAGGTATATATAGGAGGAAGGAGTACGTCGGTGGAGCAACAGGGGGCCCACGAGGGTGGAGGGCGCGCCTGGTGGGGGTGGGCGCGCCCCTCTACCTCGTGGCCTCCTCTCTTGTTTCTTGATGTAGGGTCCAAGTCTCCCGGGTCTTGTTTGTTGAGAAAATCATATTCCCGAAGGTTTCAATCCGTTTGGACTCCGTTTGATATTCCTTTTCTTCGAAACCCTAAAATAGGCAAAAAAACAGCAATTCAGGACTGGCCCTCCGGCTAATAGGTTAGTCCCAAAAATAATATAAAAGTGGATAATAAAGCCCAATAATGTCCAAAATAGTAGATAATATAGCATGGAGCAATCAAAAATTATAGATACGTTGGAGACGTATCACCCACAAGTATAGGGGATCGCAACAGTTTTTGAGGGTAGAGTATTCAGCCCAAATTTATTGATTCGACACAAGGGGAGCCAAAGAATATTCTCAAGTATTAGCAGCTGAGTTGTCAATTCGACCACACGTGGAAACTTAATATCTGAAACAAAGTATTTAGTAGCAAAGTAATATGATAGTAGTGGTAATGGTGGCAAAAGTAACAGTAGCAGTTTTGGTTTTATAGTGATTGTAATAGTAGCAACGGAAAAGTAAATAAGCGAAGAACAATATATGAAAAGCTCGTAGGCAATGGATCAGTGATGGATAATTATGTCGGATGCGATTCCTCATGCAATAGTTATAACATAGGGTGACACAGAACTAGCTCCAGTTCATCAATGTAATGTAGGCATGTATTCCGAATATAGTCATACGTGCTTCTGGAAAAGAACTTGCATGGCATCTTTTGTCCTACCCTCCCGTGGCAGCGGGGTCCTATTGTAAACTAAGGGATATTAAGGCCTCCTTTTAATAGAGTACCGGACCAAAGCATTAACACTTAATAAATACACGAACTCCTCAAACTACGGTCATCACCGGTAAGTATCCCGATTATTGTCACTTCGGGGTTAACGGATCATAACACATAATAGGTGACTATAGACTTGCAAGATAGGATCAAGAACTCACATATATTCATGAAAACATAATAGGTTCAGATCTGAAATCATGGCACTCGGTCCCTAGTGACAAGCATTAAGCATAGCAAAGTAATAGCAACATCAATCTCAGAATATAGTGGATACTAGGGATCAAACCTAACAAACTAACTCGATTACATGATAAATCTCATCCAACCCATCACTGTCCAGCAAGCCTACGATGGAATTACTCACACACGTGGTGAGTATCATGAAATTGGTGATGGAGGAAGGTTGATGATGACGATGGCGACGGGTTACCCTCTCCGGAGCCCCGAATGGACTCCAGATCAGCCCTCCCGAGAGAGATTAGGGCTTGGCGGTGGCTCCGTATCATAAAACATGATGAATCCTTCCCTTTGCTTTTTTTCTCCCCGAACACGAATATATAGAGTTGGAGTTGAGGTCGGAAGAGCACCAGGGGGCCCACGAGGCAGGGGGCATGCCCAGGGGGTAGGCGCGGCCCCCACTTTCGTGGACAGGGTGTGGGCCCCCTGGCCTTGATTCTTTCGCCAGTATTTTTTATATATTCCAAAAATAATCTCCGTTGATTTTCAGGACATTCCAAGAACTTTTATTTCTGCAAAAAAATAACACCATGGCAGTTCTGCTGAAAACAGCGTCAGTCCTGGTTAGTTCCATTCAAATCATGCAAGTTAGAGTCCAAAACAAGGGCAAAAGTGTTTGGAAAAGTAGATACATTCGAGACGTATCACGGCCCCCACCCAATTCGGATTGGGCTTGAGGGGGGCGCGCCCCCTCCTAGGCCCCCTCTCTTCTCTCCCACTATGGCCCAATAAGGCCCATATACCTCCGGGGGGGTTCCGGTAACCTCCCGGTCCTCCGATATATGCCTGAACTCACCCGGAACCATTCCGACATCCAAATATAGTCATCCAATATATCGATCTTTATGTCTCGACCATTTAGAGACTCCTCGTCATGTATGTGATCATATCCGGGACTCCGAACTACCTTCAGTACATCAAAACACATAAACTCATAATACCGATCATCACCGAACGTTAAGCGTGCGGACCCTACGGGTTCGAGAACTATGTAGACATGACCAAGACACGTCTCCGGTCAATAACCAATAGTGGAACCCAGATGCTCGTATTGGTTCCTACATATTCTACGAAGATCTTTATAGGTCAAACCGCATAACAATATACGTTGTTCCCTTTGTCTTCGGTATGTTACTTGCCCGAGATTCGACGTCGGTATCTCAATACCTAGTTCAAGCTCGTTACCGACAAGTCTCTTTACTCGTTCTGTAATGCTACATCCCATAACTAACTCATTAGCTACATTGCTTGCAAGGCTTATAGTGATGTGCATTACCGAGAGGGCCCAGAGATACCTCTCCGATACTAAGAGTGACAAATCATAATCTCGATCTATGCCAACTTAACAAACACCATTGGAGACACCTGTAGAGTACCTTTATAATCACCCAGTTACGTTGTGACATTTGGTAGCACACAAAGTGTTCCTCCGGTATTCGGGAGTTGATCTCATAGTCATAGGAACATGTATAAGTTATGGAGAAAGCAATAGCAACAAACTAAACGATCATCATGCTAAGCTAACGGATGGGTCAAGTCAATCACATCATTCTCTAATGATGTGATCCCGTTAATCAAATGACAACTCATGTCTATGGTTATGAAACATAACCATCATTGATTCAACGAGCTAGTCAAGTAGAGGCATACTAGTGACACTGTTTGTCTATGTATTCACACATGTATTAAGTTTCCGGTTAATACGATTCTAGCATGAATAATAAACATTTATCATGAAATAAGGTAATAAATAATAACTTTATTATTGCCTCTAGGGCATATTTCCTTCAAGAACTGGGCCTAAATTTCCCATGGCATTGAAAGCATTGTTAGGGTGTCTACTCAAGAAATTCCCTCTGGTAATAGTGCCAAGCACAAATCTATACCTAGTAGTAACACCCACATAAAATTTGCGAAGAGGAACTGTAGTGGACTGTTTATGAGTTGATCTATTTTGAGCATCGTAAATCCTATACCAAGCATCCTTTTAAACTTTCATCTCCCCTTTGTTTAAAATTAAGCACTTCATACCCAGGGATACAAGAAACAAGTGAAGAACTAGCCATAGTGACAAAGCAAGCAAACGAGCAAGCAACATGACATTGACTATTGACTTTTAAAACGTAAATTTGAAAAGAGGTCATGAAACATAATTTATAAAGTTCACAACCGGAAAATGTTCATAATATGGAAAAGTTTGTGAAAATAAAAAAGGTCAACGAATTTGAAAAAAGTGCACCAAAAAAGTTCGCCAATTTTTTAAGAAATAACGAATTTGGAAAAAATCATGACTTGGCAAAGCTCGTAAATGGGACAAAAACAACCACATGCCTAGTTGCAAGTCTAGGGTGGACATGCAACTTGGATAACAAAATAATGGGTCCAGTTGCAAGTTGAGTGTGGGCTTGCAACTAAGCCAAAAACAACTACGGGGCCTAGTTGCGAGTTAAGGGTGGGCTTGCAAGTGAGGCAAAAGTAATTACGGGCCCAGTTGCAAGTCAAGGGTGGACTTACAATTGGGACAACAACAATACTATGATCCCCTTTGCGAGTCGAGTGTGGACTTGCAACTAGGACAACAAAAAACTATGATCCTAGTTGCGAGTCAAGGGTGGACATGCAATTCGGACAACTACGAAACTACGAGCTTAGTTGCGAGTCAAGAGTCGACTTGCAACTGGGATGAAATGAAATATGGGCCCAATAGAGATTCAAAGAGGGAGTTGCAACTGGGATGAAAAACAAAGCACATGCCTAGTTACGAGTCGAGGTTGAGCATGCAACTAGGAGAACTACGGGCCCAGTTTCAAGTCGAGGGTGGACTTGCAACTAGGACAACTATGAATTACGAGCTGAGTTGCGAGTCAAGGATCTACTTGCAACTGGGATGAAACAAACTTCGGTCCTAGTTACGAGTCAAGGGTGGACTTACACCTGGGATGAAAGACAAAATAGATGCCTAGTTGCGAGTCAAGGGTAGGCTTGCAACTAGGATAAAACAAACTACTATCCTAGTTGCGAGTCGAGGATGAACTTGCAACTCAGAGAACAACAAACTATGAGCTCATTGTGAGCCTAGTTGCGAGTCGAGGGTGGACTTTTAACTGAGACAATACACAAAAGTACTATAAAAAACTTGGAGCCCAATTGCAAGTCAATGGTGGAATTGCAACTGGGGCAAAGAATAAAAAGGGTGGCCTACTCGCTAAAAAGAGGGTGCTTGTACTAATGCAACAAAAAAGTCAAATAAATTAAACTCGATTACACATAGAGGGTGGGCTTGCAACTAGGGGCGGGGAAACAAAAAAGGGTCGGTGCTAGTTGTAAGTCAAGGGTGGACTTGCAAACTTAGGTGACAAAAAAACTATGAGCCCATTTGCGAGTTGTGGGTAGACTTGCAACAGGGATGAAGATAAACTACAAGCCTAGTTGTGACTCGTGGGTGGACTTGCAACTAGGGAAAGGACACAAAACTAAGAGATCAGTTGTGAGTCGAGGGTGAACTTGCAACTGGATCAACTATGAGCCTAGTTGCGAGTCGAGGGTGGACTTGCAATTGGGATGAAAAATAACTACAGTCCCAGCTGCGAGTTGAGGGTGGACCTGCGACTGGGATGCAAAATAAACTATGAGCCTAATTGTGAACCGAGGGTGGACTTGCATTTGAGACAAGTACACAAAACTACGATACCAGTTGTGAGTCGAGGGTGAACTTGCAACTGGATGAAAAGAATCTTAGGGCCCAGTTGCCAGTCAAGGGTGTACTTACAACTGAGACAACTATGAAACTACGAGAACAATTGAGAGTCTAGGATGGACTTGCAAATGGGATAGGCCTACTTGCGAGTCAAGGGCGAACTTGCAGCTGGGAAACTACACAAAACTATTATATCATTTACAAGTTGAGGGTGGACTTGGTCGGACCTCCAGTTGCATGTCTGTGGTCAACTTGCAACTACACAAATGGGTTGGACCCTAATTTCATGTTAGTGGTTGACTTGCAAATGGGACAAGAAATAAATAAATAAAGGCGAGCCTGATTGCATGACAAGGGTGCACTTGCAACATAATCTAAAAATGTGTCAGGCCGAGTTGCATGTCGATGGACGACTTGCAACTGCAACAATACAAATAAAAGAGACAGGCTCATTTTTGCATGTCGGTGGTCGACGTGCACCTAGGACAAAAAATAAAAGAGATGAATCCAATTACATATCGGGAGTACACTTAAGCCCTGCTCGGAGTCCCCCCACTCTGCTGCTCTGCTCCAGGAGCAGGCGGAGCTGCAGTCCCTCCACTCCGCAGCTCCTCGTATTTTTAGGAGCTGGTGGGTTGCCGGACACTGCCTTACACAGACCAAAATGGTTTGGACCCACATGCATGTTGGTGAGCGACTTGCAACTAGAAACAAGAAAAATAAAAAGAGAAGTTCTTCTTACATATTAGGGTTAGACTTGCAAACAAAAACAAAAACAAAGAAGTGGGATGTTGCCCGTCATCATACTATTTAGAAACTTGGTCGGGATCGCCTCTACTCCAAAGACAAAGAGTAATGTGTGTGTGTGTGTGTGTGTGTGTGTGTGAGAGAGAGAGAGAGAGAGAGAGAGAGAGAGAGAGAGAGAGAGAAGAACATAACTGATGAGCAAGCGGTCAGCTCATCTCTTTGACTTATAAAAACAACTCATCTCTTCAACTACAACACAGAAAAAACAGACCACAAAAAAGGGCCCTAAAAAGAAAGACGCATGGTGCGATGGGCCGCAAAATGGACAACAGACAAGAGACACCGGACGCGCGGGACAAAACAACCCCAATCATAGAACTGCATGAAATTTATAGCAAGAGATCAAATAGACTGAAACTTAGATGAGACATTACACTCATCTATATGGGTTTTAGCAATTCCTATACATGATTTACTGTTCCATGGACACGTTGCATAGATGAACACAAATCAAAACAAAGACAAACAAAAACATACATAAATGATCATACGGTATATAGATGCACAAAGGAGATGCATGCACTCGGCATATGATATATACACATGTCATAGCATCGCAAGATGGAGAAAAAAGAAATAAAAAAGACAAAAGACGTCACAAACCGCAACGGCTGCAGCAGATCATAAACAATAGACAAAAGAGATCATAAACAATAGACAAAAGAAAAAAAAAAGGGCAAAGCCAGCCCATGCTGGCACACATGGGCCAGCCCACGTTGGCAAGCTGCAACGTGCGGGGCTGCGCAAACGCACGCTCGAACGCGGACAGATTGCAAAATCACTTGTGTGCGAATTTTAAAGACAAAACAAATTCAACGGTGAGGGACTTAGATGTGCTATTTCACAAACCAGTTTTTGCAATTCGCTCAGAATTCATCCTATACCTCTTGGACAGTGGGACACATATCTTTGAAAGAGGCACATGGTTTACAGTATTGTATTGTCCTCCTTTTTTTTTCCTTTTTTGCCATGGAGTTCTACTACCCGATTAAAGCCAGTGGCAAGTACCCTCAAAAACTGTATTGTCCTTTCACAGCCAGCAAAGGTTTTCAATCGTCCTAGTAGTGGTTTGCCTTTCTGTTGCACTACACAAAAGTTTCATTGTTGGTCTTCCATTAAACCGCATTTACATTAGTGTTTTGACGATTTGGACTTGAGCACCGGAGACCAGAGCACTGATACCCAAGAATTTCATTAAACTTACAAGACCAACCCAAAGACTAACCCTCGTTGGCATTTTTTTATAGGCGAAACTCCGCGAGCACCGTGCATCCGAGCCGGGACTCGAACTCAGACAGGCTGGCAGCAACACCAGCTTCCCAGCCAACGGATCGACGGCCCGTCCTCGACTCCATCAAACTTATCAGATTGTTTCGTTTATATACTTCGTCCCAAAATAAGTGTCCTAAGCTCATTACAGACACTTATTTCGAAACTGAGGAGTACTTGTACTCAAAAGTAAACCGAGACACCCTAAAAAGAAAAGTAAACCGAGACACTCCTATGCCAAATGCTGTGCCGCGAGCGACGCCACGTGAAGAATCGGTCACCGAACAACGGCCACCTACCAACCCGAGAAGGGAGGTAAGATCCGCAATCACAATCACAATCACGATAAGCGAAAAACGCGCAGACCACGGTCCACCCCCAACACACCGCGAAGAAAAACAGAAACGGGGCAGATCGTGCGGGTGGCGATCACTGTCACAGGCTCGGCGTCGCCCTCACCACCCCCATGTTGCCTGTCGCTTGCCACGGCCAACTTAATGGGCACGACGGATCAGATCAGGCGACGCAACCGTCTTCTTTTCTCCTCTTCTTTTGTGAATCAGGCCAGACAACTGTCTGGTCCTGCTTTGCTTAGCCTCCTGCACTGCAGTGCACTAGTCGGTGCCATACTGCCATCCGTACTCGCACATTGCTTGATTAGCTGATTGGATTAGATTCGTCGGAACGAGGCTAGCAAAGGAACAAAGGAATATATTCTGACTTCGCACAAATTTCAGATCAATGCTCTCCTCGAACGGCACAGGCCGGATCTGGTGTCTGCTACCCCTACTCTGACCTCCCCAAGAGAATGAAAAAGATCAGCTAAGCGGGAATTCTTTTCTTCTGGTCTCTAACTATGGCTTCACTCAATGGGATTGTGTCTCTGTAGGTTCACCTCAAGGCACACAACCATGAGCCATGTTGGCATTTCTGCATTTGGGCAGTCCAGCCTTACAAGCCACACTGAATAACAATGAACAGAGTAAGGTTACTGGCTACGGTACAATCTGACATAGTCCTAAACTTTCTCTCTATATATATACATATATATGAGCACAAGGCTCCTCCAATTGTCATGCACTTACCACCGCATAATTAGATCACTAAGACAGGTAGTGCTACAACAAAATTAGGAATTGGTCAAGGACAGTGACATTAGGTTCATGCCAGTACAAGCATCATCCTGATCAAGACAACTTAGCTCTGAATGGCTTCATCAAGACACCCCCTGGCTAGAGTTCAAATCAGGCAGCTCACTATGGCTTCACTCAAAACACATCAACCCGGAACATATATGGAAACACCTGAAGACACTCAACCATCTATTGTCCCAGGGTTCGCATGATGCCGTTCACAGACCACAGAAACAAGAACCGACTGAAGAAATCAAACATTGCATTGGACACAACATGACCCACTGAAATTGCATATGCATTACGCCCCCAAAACGGTATTGGTATATATATTTACATGTACCTGATTTCCACCCGTAGCTAGCTCCGATCGAACCTCGACCTTCCTCGCCGGCTAGAGCAAGATCATAACAGCGACATAGCTAAATGATCAGACGGTCTCACCATATAAAACGGTTCATCTATGCCCGCGATATCTGCGGTACACATAAACTGATACCACAATTTCACCTCAGCAACCTCACTTCCGTGGCTATCCTACCCTAGTTTACACAATTGAGCTGCACAAACTTACCGAGCATGGAACCAGCAGAGTTTCATCCATTGCAGATGGCATTGAGGAGCACATGCCCCAGCATGAGGTCCACGAAGTACTGGTGGCCGATCTTGCCGTCCCGCCATACCAACTTTGCCGGTGCACGCCCGTAGTGCACGCCGTCGTTGCAACGGTTGTCGTAGTGCCATGGGAACGTCATGTCGAAGTTGTCTATCACCCCGCCTGTGAGCACGCCATGCTGCCTCATCTTCTCCACGAGCACGCCATTGAATAGCTCCATCTTGTTTGGATTGAATGCCAGGTCCCGAGCATACCCGCCAGTCGCGACCGTCGTCCGGTAGAACACCCTTGGCACGGCAAGCCCACGCAACCGCACCTTAGCCATTACGCCGGCCCAGAACTGCGCGGCATACTCGGTGGCCTGAACGTAAGCGCGGACACTGCTCCAGTAGCACCCATCATGGAGGCCAGAGTTCAGGATGACAACATCGGGGACACGATCATCGCCCGCAAAGTATGACCGGACAAGCTGCCGGAACCCCTTGTGCCGGAGGGAATGCAGGCCGAGATAGTTCATGCTCATGTTCCAATGGCCGTTGAAGATGCTTGTGATCCGCAGGGTGCCCGGCTCGCCGCTGGGATTGGTGAACACGGCGTCGAAGCGGCGTGTCACTGCGGATGTGTCCTCAACGCCAAGAACAAAGGTCAGGAGGTTCCGGATGGTGTCGACATGGTTGGAATCGCCCCAGAAGAAGAGCCACTTGCCGTCAAGGCACCGCCACGCAGCGTCGGCGGTGAAGAGCTTGAACGAGCAGTGCGCCGAGTAGACCCATCCGTTGCTCTCCAGCGCGCCCAGTGGTCCGTCGCACCACGGTGCCTCGCACGGGTGCTCCGGCTCCAGGCACCGGTAGCGGCCGCCGTCGTCCACATCCTCGCACCTGTCGTTCCTGGCGAGCCGCGTCCACCGGCCGGACCAGACGTCGCGCGCGAAGTCGGCGGCCCGGCAGGTCTCCAGTGCGGGGAGCGACGCGTTGCCCGGCCGGAAGAGTAGAGGAGTGCGGCGGAGCTCGACGCGGTACTTGAACCTGGCGGAGGAGAACTTGAGGCCCTCGAAGCTGCGGAAGAGGAGGACGATGGTGAGGTGGAACTCCCCCGCGGCGAAGCGGGGCGCAACCTGGAGGCGGAAAGTGTAGGAGCCGTCGCCGTTGTCCACCACGGGGGGCCGCGACTTCCACGCCTCCCCGGAGAGATCAATCTCGAAGAAGTCCCCGCCGAGGCAGCGCCGCAGGCCGGTGCCGTCGAGCGCCCAGAACGTGAACTCGTGAATCTCGGCGGCGCTCAGCTTGGTGACGCCCCCCGCCGCCGCGGCGCCGTCAAGGGCCGGGACGGAGATGTTGGCCGTGCGGGCGTCGCGGCACGGCGAGCCCCCGGGCGTGAGCCAGCGGGCAAGGAGGTCGCCCGTGAAGTTGGTGGGGTTGGGCACGGAGAGCCAGGAGGGCGGGGGGCTCTCGGCGCGGCCGCCGCCGAGGACGTCCTCGGCGAAGCTGGTGGGGTCGGGCACGGAGGGCCAGGAAGGCGGAGCGCCCACGGCGGGGCCGGCGCCGAGGTAATGCTGGTACTGGTGGCGCAGCCGGCCGTCGGCGCCAGCGCCGGAGAGGAAGGCGTCGACGGCGAAGAGGAAGGCGACGCCGAGGAAGGAGGCGAGCGCGAGCTTGGCGGCGGAGCGGGCGCCGGCGGCGGCGGGCTTCTTGGGGTCCCCGGCGGCGCAGGGGGGCAGCTTGCCCCCCGCGACGTCGGTCTTCTTGGGGTCCCCGGCGGCGCGCGGCCCGTGGGGCGGCGGGAGGAGCGCCGACATTGCCGGGCCGGGGGGGCTACTTCCGGCTCGTTGTGGTGTGGCCACGCATGGGTCCGCGTGTGCGGGCGAGGGGAGGTGCTCGCGAGGGGAAAAGGCCGCCGGGTTGGTTTTGGTTTTGGTTAGGGGGGCGGTGGTGCGCTGCGAGCTGCGGACGATTGATTGGGTTCTTTGGGACGGAGGCGACACGAGCCAGGTGAACGTGCGAATTGGATCTTCTGTTGCGCCACAAAATGCATATCCTTTTAGGTTTTTTTTCTTAGACACAGTACAGACTCTACCGTTACGAGCACCTCTGAGCCCGCATATCATCTTAAGATTTTACGAAGATCATAAACGCCTCGTAGTCGACAGGAACGTCTCCTTCCACTGAACGTGCATCGTTGATTTTTTTTTAAAAAAAATCAGGATAAATGCAAGCATCAGGACTTGAACCTTGGTGGGGTGTGGATATCACTGTCCTCCTAACCATCCAACCACTGATTGGTTCCGCTTTTTGAGGTTTTATTTGGAGCCGTCGGATGAATATGGGACTGAGATTTTTCTTTCTTCTATGCAGAATGTTATACTTCCTCCGTATCAAAATATATGCGTTTTTTAGGCTAGTTTAGCCTAAAAATGTTTTATATTTTTGTATAGAGGTAGTATTTGCAGATAGAATGCCGTGTGACTTGTTTACGCACGTTCAGTTTGTGGTTAGAATGACACGTCTAAATTTAGTTGTGTGTTTGTCCCTTTGCCATAACCGTGACTTGTCATGTTTGGTTAGGTGGGTATATGTTAAATACTCCCTTCGTATCAAAATACTAAAAACCATTTTTTGATACGTAGGAATTATGTCACACACTTAGTATGCTCTTACTAGTTTTTCATGTACATCTTGTGATATCCAAGATTTCTCAGAAATTTGTTGTGGTATTGTTAGTCACAACCAATTGATGCCACAATCTTTCTCACACTGTCTTCTTCGCTCCGAACACCATTCAGGTGGTGGGCATCATCGACCTTTGGGGCGTTCCGCTACCTCACCACCTGCCACACAAGGCTTGGCCTTTTATTCTCATGTCTCTCCTCTCGAAGATATGGGTTGCGCGCAATGACATGTTGTTTAGGAACATTGATCAACGTTCTGTAATAACCCTGAAAACTCTCATCTTTGATCTAGATCTTTGGTCACATCGTCTCATGAAAACATGTGACAAGAAGGACGTCTACTCGTGGCGTTCCTACTTCTCTGCACGCTGCGCCGTGCCTTTATAATTATGTGCTTGCTGCTCCCCCCGGTGATTCTAAAAAAACCATGCCCATGTAGAACGATGGTGCCCGCGTCTCTCAAATAGACCAATGTTTTGCCCTAACGGCCTAGCCCTATTGGGTAATCAGATTTGAATATGGCATAAGCGATAGTGATCACAGGAGGATTGATAATGAGATGTTACTGAGTGAGTGTCAGGTCCATTTAACAATGATATTACAAAGCCGAGACAGCCAACGACGTCGTGAGGCAACAAGCGTCAGATGAGAAGTCGAAATGGAAGCAGTAGTTGAGAAGGTGTGGCCGCGTAGGAAAAGCAAAACGACAAGGTAGCGTATTGTACATCTAAGATTTTAGCCTAATTTGTGTACCGCGGTCTCGATCCATCTGCTATCTATCTATCTACTACTTATAAAATCTTTCTATTATTTATAAAAACACGAGTTTGGTGAATTCAAATGACCCGAGCCATCCAACAACCTATATTCAATGTCTCAAGCTGCTCTAATGATGTATTCATCGCATAATCAATAATTTGGAAACATGTTAATCGCATTACTCATAATTTGAAAATAACATTAATTGCATTAGACGTAATTAATTTTGGAATCAACATTAATTGTGATTAATCTTGAAAACAATATTACTCTCAAATTGGACGTGTATTGCATGTGCACGGTTATTAGTTCCAGAGGCACGAAGAAACGAAATCATAAAACAATATGAACAGTATGTATGTGTAGCATGGCATGAAAGTTCACCCCTACTTTCAGTTGACACATCAAGAAACATGGCTTGGGGATCAAATGGATTGTTTAGGCTACCCCGGAAGGTGTCATGTCAAAGGGGTGGTTCCAGAATCTTCAAGCTACAGAGGCCACTCCAGTGGGGTGATGGGTTCCTAGCACAACCAAGGAGGGAAGTCCTTATGAAGTCGGTTGCTCAGCCAATGCCCACTTATATAATGGGGTGTTTAAGCTACCATTTTCGAGTTGTGATGATCTCACCAAAATGGTGAGAAATTTTTAACGGGGCTCAAAGAAGGGTAAAAGGAAAGTTCATTAGAAAGCCTGGAAACATTTGTTGCTGCCAAAATATAAGGGAGGAGTTGGCTTCAGGGATTTTCGCATGTTTAACCATGCATTGTTAGCAAGCCAAGCATGAAGATTGCTAGCGTAATCAAAGAGCTTTTGTGCACGGGTTTTGAAAGCCCGCTACTACCCTGATGGCAACCTTGAGGACACAATTTTTTGTGGCAATACTTCCTCTTCTTGGACGGCGATTAGTCATGAACTAGACTTACTAAAGAAAGGCTTGATTTGGAGAAAATGGAATGGAAGGAGGGTGCGGATATTCAGAGATAATTGGATCCCGGATTGCATTCAAATAAACATGTATCTGCACGGGGGAGATGTAGGGTCCACTTTTGTCTCTGATCTTCTCAATGAAAATGGTGCATAAAGGTTAGATCTGCTGCAGTAATCTTTTCTACAATGCGATGTTGAGGAGATCATGAAGATCAGAACATTACCACAACTAGAAGATGGCACTCTTCCGTGGAGGCTGAAAATTGGGCATGTTAATTGTGAAAAGCGCATATGATTTGTCTCTGGGTGAAGCTTACAGAGGTGATGCAGTGGGGTCAACTACTATTCTTGATGGCACATGGGCTTGTTGGAGATGTCCCGACCTTGTCGTGTTCCCCCATAGTATCCAACTTTGCATGGCAGCTGGCCACAGATTCACTTCGAGCATGGAATAATAAGCACAAACATGGGCTCGAGGTTACAGCGGTTTGCCTGCTTTGTGGCACTAGAGTGGAAGACAACTATCATCCCTTTTATCAATGCCCTCTCGCAAGATATTTATGGTGTTCCATGTCTTTGGTTTGGCAGCTCCCGACACTTGATAATGCTCGTCATACTGGAAAGGAGTGGCTCCTACATTTTCTAGATCCTCTGTCTGAACTGGAAAGAAGCATGGTCATTATGATTTTTTGGCGTTGTTGGCATATCCGCAGCGGAATTATCCATGACAAAGTCCCACCACATTTGTAGGTTTCAAAGGATTTCTTGTGTAGCTTTTTGGACTCTTTGCTGGCTATAAAAACGAGCATTTTGTTGATCCTCGAAAGAGGAAATCATTGATTTGATATCTCCTCCCTCCTACTTTGGAGCATGATAATGGCTCTGCACCTATGCCTTCTCGGAAGCCCCATGATGGTGTCCCAGACTAAGGTGTATCAACTTGTATGGTATGTCGTCCATGGTCTGGGTTGATGACCCGTCGACAACTAGAGTAAGGACTACCAAAACTATGACCCTCGGCGTGAGCAAGATAGAAACTTCCGAGGACTTCGCGTATAGTTCACAAAAAGTTCTAGTAGTCGGTATGTTTATTCCTAGTTGGCAACTGACCATATGTGTAACCTAGGTACCTCTGGTATTTATATAAGTCGAGGGGTTTAGTCTTTAGAGGCACGATTACGAGCCTTATGGTTTAGAACACACTCATCCAATCTCGAGGTAGATCATCTTGTACTCTGTACCCTTCCAAATCAATACAATCAAAAGCGGGATGTAGGGTTTTACCTCTTTGAGAGGGCCCGAATCTAGGTAAAACATCGTCTCCCTTGTCTCATGTTACCATTGTTCCTAGACCCACAGCTCGGGACCCTCTACCGAGATCTGTCGGTTTTAGTACCGACACCCCCCTAACGTTGAAACTGAACTCTAATGGTGCATTTTTATGGGTGGTCAAGCATGATCTGGAATTGTGTTAAGAGATAATAGAGTGACCATTGTTTTCTCAGCGTGCAAAGCTTTTTTCATGTAGAGGTACACTTGAGGCGAAACTATGTACATGCATGGAGGGCCACTCTTCTGCCCTGAGTAGAATTGATATGCATATTGTTGTGAGGTGGATTCTTTGGAGATGGTAAAACTATTTCAGTCAATCCACATCGACAGATCGGTTTATGCTTACCTAGTGAAGTAGATAACGTATCTCATGAGTCTTTGTGAGTATTGCTCATGTTCATAGATCCCAGAATAAAGTTAGCAACTGTTTAGCTATTTTTGCACAAGTAGAAGGTAGAACTATGACTTGGTTAGGTTCTGCTCCACCTAGTGCTTTGGAGATTGCTACCTCCGAATGTAATCCTGTTGGGGGTCTGAGTAATACAAGTTTCAATTCCCAAAAGAAAAAAAGGATTGTTCTGGAAATTTATGGGGAAAACCGGGGCCATGATCTATTTGTGAGAGTGGTTTTTAATGCCTATATTAGATTACTAGGTGTGTTGTACTCCAGTATTGTATATTATACCTCATAAAAATATTATCGTTGTTGTTGTTATTTGTTCCTATAGTATAAATTTCCTACTTTGTTCCAAATTGGAAGAATGCAAAGTATGTTTTGAATATGATGATTGAACTTTAGATTTCCTGAACTAAAATACCCTAACCTAAACTACTAACCAAAATGAAGGCACCAGGATTCTCCACCCCACCGCCGGCGGCCGGAGCGGCAGGCAGAGGGGAGATGAACCCACAAGCTCATTGGTGAAGTCTGGAAAGGAGAGTTTTCCCTAGTTGCCTTGGGTTAGGGAAGGAAAACAAAGGAAGTCGTCGCCTATATTTTCACTTGTATGCCGATTCAATTTAGAATGAAAACTATGGGAGTAAATACATCTATCACCTTCCATAGTTCACTCACAATCCGAGTAAAAATATATCATTTGAATTTATTTTTTATTTTCCTTATGGGAAGGCCTTACGACTAGCTTTATTAATAATAAGGGATAATTAATTTTATACCCATAGTTGTGTCCCACTCAGCAGTGCCACCCCTAGTTTCCAAAAACCCTCTGTTCTTCCCAACCACTTTGCTCCTCTTACGCCTTTTCCCTTTGAGTGTTTGACCATCACTTTGAAACTTCATAGAAAATGTATAGTAACCCAGAAAAAATGCATGTAAGATATCAAAATGTGTAGAAAACAACACCTATATGTGCATGTCATTTGCATTCACGACAAGAGTGTTGGAAAGTCCCCATCTCGATTTCATATGATATGAGCATGAATAGTAAAATCTGAAATAACTGGAAGTAAATTCAAAAGAATCTTAAATGTTTTGGTGGCAGACATTGACCAATGTTTTAAGTGCTTGTCAAGTTTCATCAGAGAATGCCTTTCTTGCAAGTCGTGCCAAAAATAACAAAATTGATGCTTCAAAACAAAAGCATTTTGGAGATCTAATTTTGTATTTTTGTCACGACTTCCACGAATGCATTCCCTGATGAAACTTTGCAAGAACTCAACAAAATTTGACATTGTTTTCCACAAAAAAATAGAATTTTTAGAATTTATTCTTCATGCTAATAAGATCATTTGAGCTCACATTGAGATGGGGGCTTCACAACACTTTTGTCATGAATGCAAATGCCATGCACATATAGGTGATGTTTTTCTGAACATTTTGATATCTTATTTGCATTTTTTGTTAGTATGAATTTGTTATGAAGTTTTCTAAGTGATGGTCAAACGGTCAATGGGCAAAAGTGTAAGAGGAGCAAAGTGGCTTGTGCAGAACCGAGGGTGTTTAGACACTAGGGGTAAAACTACCGAATGGGACACAACTAGGGGCGTAAAATTAGTAATCCCTGATATCAAATAATGCTTAGATCATTCTCATGAAAACGAGACATAAAACTAGGGGGCGAGTCCCACCACACAGACAATGGATCAACACGACCCTGTTGAGCTAATGAATGAGCATCCATATTCGACTCCATATTACAATATTCAAAAAGACCTCCCCGAAATCATCACTTAACTATTGATATTCTTCTGGTATTGGGACAACAACTATCGAATGGCCAATGTTAAGATTCATAGCACCCCAACAGCTTGGTTGTCCATATGCACGACAATGGAGTTAAGACCAATTGAGAAGGCAAGCTTTATTCCTTCAAATAGAGTCGTCGCTTCTGCCACCACCGCGTCGACAACATGTTCCAATTTCACTGTTGAAGCAGCGACAAATGCACTTGCATGATCCAGAATTATAGTACCACAAGATCGAGAATGATAATCCTCCAGAACGAAAGCATCGACGTTCAAAACCATTTGCCGACCCTATGGCCTCATCCATTGATTTAGTCAAGGGGTCGTAGATGGTTTGCCCGTAGGTCGGATAAAATTCAATGCTACATCCAGTAAAGCATGGGCTGATCTTTCACTAGACTACACCTCTACCTCTTTGTCGATGAGAAATCTCTGCCACCATATGAACTAGCAAGAAATTGCAATCATGTCTGTCTGCTCGATTACATCCATAAAATTCTTCGGATTCGTCGGGTCACACAGGAGGACCTCAAGCATCTCCGAGCCAAATCTCTTCGGGAGTCTTGCATTTGATATGATTTCATATAGACCCAGGTTAGACCATATTTCCTTTGCCCAGACACACCCAAACAGAGCATGATCTACGTCTTTCGCATGCTGCTTAAAGGTTGGGCATTGTGTCGTCATCGAGATATGATGGTTAGTAAGGGGTCGATCCAGAATCCTTCTTTGCATCTTCTACATGGACATTTTATGTCGTTGCATCTATTTTGATACATGTTGGTCACAGCGGATCGCAAGTATCTATCCACCATCCTTCCATTGACCTTCATCGTCTGTGTGGTATAAGCAAAAGAATTATAACCATACATCTATTGGGGAACGCAATATTTCAAAAAAAAATCCTACGATCACGTAAGATCTATCTAGGAGATGCATAGCAACGAGAGGGGAGAGTGTGTCTACGTACCCTCGTAGACCGAAAGCAGAAGCGTTAAGAAACACGGTTGATGTAGTCAAACATCTTCGCGATCCAACCGATCAAGTACCGAACGCACGGCACCTCCGTGATCTGCACACGTTTAGCTCGGTGACGTCCCTCGTACTCTTGATCCAGCTGAGGCCGGGGGAGAGTTTCATCATCACGAGGCGTGATGACGGTGATGATGGAGTTACCGATGCAGGGCTTCGCCTAAGCACTACAACGATATAACCGAGGTGGAAATCTGTGGAGGGGGGCACCGCACATGGCTAAGACAACTGTCAACTTGTGTGTATATGGGGTGCCCCTTCCCCCGTATATAAAGGAGGGGAGGAGGAGAGGGCCGTCCCTCATAGGACGCGCCCAAGGGGGGGAGTCCTACTCCCAGTCGGAGTAGGTTTTCCCCCTACCTAGTTGGAGTAGGAGAAGAAGGAAGAGGGAGAGGGAGAGAAGGAAAGGGGGCTGGCCCCCCACCCCGATTTGGATTGGGCTTGGGAGGGGGGGTGCCCCCACCTGGCCGTCTCCTCCTCTCTTCCCCTAAGGCCCAATAAGGCTCATTGACTCCCGCGGGGGTTCCAGTAACCTCCGGGTACTCCGGAAAATGCCCGAACTCATCTGGAACCATTCCGCTGTTCAAACATAGCCTTCCAATATATCGATCTTTGTGTATCGACCATTTTGAGACTCCTCTTCATGTCCGTGATCACATCCGGGACTCCGAAAAACCTTCGGTACATCAAAACATATAAACACATAATACCGATCGTCATCGAACGTTAAGCGTGCGGACCCTACGGGTTCGAAAACTATGTAGACATGACCGAGACTCATCTCTGGTAAATAACCAATAGGGGAACCTGGATGCTCATATTGGCTCCCACATATTCTACGAAGATCTTTATCGGTCAAACCGCGTAACAACATACGTTGTTCCCTTTGTCATCGGCATGTTACTTGCCCGAGATTCGATCGTCGGTATCATCATACCTAGTTCAATCTCTGTTGGGGATATGAATATTAGGTATGACCCGCCCAGGAGGGGCCGGGTCATCCCTCTGGCGATTCATCTCTATGAAGCCCAAGAGCATATTAACAATGGCGGTTCATAGGTAGGCTTAGTAGAAGGCCCAAACCCGAAGGTAGCTTAAGGCCCATGGATATAAACCGCCATGTATGTAAACTTATATTGTAAGGTATGCAAGAAAGGTCATTGATGTCTACTACACAACCTTCTTCTTGTAGACGTTGTTGGGCCTCCAAGTGCAGAGGTTTGTAGGACAGTAACAAATTTCCCTCAAGTGGATGACCTAAGGTTTATCAATCCGTGGGAGGCATAGGATGAAGATGGTCTCTCTCAAGCAACCCTGCAACCAAATAACAAAGAGTCTCTTGTGTCCCCAACACACCCAATACAATGGTAAATTGTATAGGTGCACTAGTTCGGCGGAGAGATGGTGATACAATTGCAATATGGATAGTAGATAATGGTTTTTGTAATTTGAAAATATAAAAACAGCAAGGTAGCAAGTGGTAAAAGTGAGCACAAACGGTATTGCAATGCTAGGAAACAAGGCCTAGGGTTCATACTTTCACTAGTGCAAGTTCTCTCAACAATAATAACATAATTGGATCATATAAATATCCCTCAACATGCAACAAAGAGTCACTCCAAAGTCACTAATACCGGAGAACAAACGAAGAGATTATTGTAGGGTACAAAACCACCTCAAAGTTATTCTTTCCAATCAATCTGTTGGGCTATTCCTATAAGTGTCACAAACAGCCCTAGAGTTCGTAGTAAAATAATACCTTAAGACGCAAATCAACCAAAACCCTAATGTCACCTAGATACTCCAATGTCACCTCAAGTATCCGTGGGTATGATTATACAATATGCATCGCACAATCATAGATTCATCTATTCAACCAACACAAAGAACTTCAAAGAGTGCCCCAAAGTTTCTACCGGAGAGTCAAGATGGAAACGTGTGCCAACCCCTATGCATAAGTTCACGAGGTCACGGAACTCGCAAGTTGATCACCAAAACATACATCAAGTGGATCACGTGATATCCCATTGTCACCACAGATAAGCACATGAAAGACGTACATCAAATGTTCTCAAATCCTTAAGGACTCAATCCGATAAGATAACTTCAAAGGGAAAACTCAATTCATCACAAGAGAGTAGAGGGGGAGAAACATCATAAAATCCAAATATAATAGCAAAGCTCGCGATACATCAAGATCGTGCTGACTCAAGAACACGAGAGAGAGAGAGAGAGAGAGATCAAACACATAGCTATTGGTACATACCCTCAGCCCCGAGGGTGAACTACTCCCTCCTCGTCATGGAGAGCGCCGGGATGATGAAGATGGCCACCGGAGAGGGATTCCCCCCTCCGGCAGGGTGTCGGAACGAGTCTAGATTGGTTTTCGGTGGCTACGGAGGCTTCTGGAGGCGGAACTCCCGATCTAGGTTATTTTCTAGAGGTTTATGTATTCATAGGAATTTTTGGCGTTGGTCTCACGTCAAGGAGGTGCCCGAGT
>NC_041380.1:453926268-453990258 GCF_002162155.2 Triticum dicoccoides
CCGGGACTCTTCTGGCCCAACTCTTTTACTCCGTGGTCTTCTTTTGGTCCATAAAAAATCATCAAAAATTGGCACGTCAATTGGACTCCGTTTGGTATTCCTTTTCTGTAAAACTCAAAAACAAGGAAAAACTGAAACTGGCACTAGGCTCCATGTTAATAGGTTAGTCCCAAAAATCATATAAAATAGAATATAAATGCTATAAAACATCCAAGGTTGATAATATAATAGCATGGAACAATCAAAAATTATAGATACGTTGTAGACGTATCAAGCATCCCCAAGCTTAATTCTCGCCCGTCCTCGAGTAGGGAAATGATAAAAATAGAATTTTTGATGTGGAATGCTACCTAACATATTTATCCATGTAATTCTCTTTATTGTAGCAAGAATATTCAGATCCATAAGATTCAAGACAAAAGTTTAATATTGACATAAAAATAATAATACTTCAAGCATACTAACTAAGCAGTTATGTCTTCTCAAAATAACATGGCCAAAGAAAGTTCATCCCTACGAAATCATATAGTTTGGCCATGCTTCATTTTTGTCACACAAAATGCTCCCATCATGCACAACCCCGATGACAAGCCGAGCAATTGGTTCATACTTTTTAACGCGCTTCAGCCTTTTCAACCCTTACGCAATACATGAGTGCAAGCCATGGACATAGCACTATGGGTGGAATAGAGTATGATGATAGGGGTTATGTGAGAAGACAAAAAGGAAGAAAGTCTCACATTGACGTGGCTAATCAACAGGCTATGGAGATGCCCATCAATTGATGTCAATGCGAGGAGTAGGGATTGCCATGCAACGGATGCACTAGAGCTATAAATATATGAAAGCTCATCAAAAGAAACTAAGTGGGTGTGCATCCAACTTGCTTGCTCACGAAGATCTTGGGCATTTTGAGGAAGCCCGTCATTGGAATATACTCCCTCCGTTCCAAATTACTTGTCGTGGTTTTAGTTCAAATTTGAACTAAAACCACGACGAGTAATTTGAAATGGAGGGAGTACAAGCCAAGTTCTATAATGAAAAATTCCCACTAGTATATGAAAGTGACAACATAAGAGACTCTCTATCATGAAGATCATGGTGCTACTTTGAAGCACAAGTGTGGAAAAAGGATAGTAACATTGTCCCTTCTCTCTTTTTCTCTCCTTTTTTTGGGGGGCCTTCTCTTTTTTCTTTTTTTCTTGGCCTCTTTTTTTATTTCCCCTATTTTTTATTCGTTCGGAGTCTCATCCCGACTTGTGGGGGAATCATAGTCTCCATCATCCTTTCCTCACATGGGACAATGCTCTAATGATGATCATCACACTTTTATTTACTTACAACTCAAGAATTACAACTCGATACTTAGAACAAAATATGACTCTATGTGAATGCCTCCGGCGGTGTACTGGGATATGCGATGAATCAAGAGTGACATGTATGAAAAATTAAGCATGGTGGCTTTGCCACAAATACAATGTCAACTACATGATCATGCAAGGAAATATGACAATGATGATGCGTGTCATAATAAACAGAACGGTGGAAAGTTGCATGGCAATATATCTCGGAATGGCTATGGAAATGCCATAATAGGTAGGTATGGTGGTTGTTTTAAGGAAGATATAAGGAGGTTTATGTGTGGTAGAGCGTATCGTATCACGGGGTTTGGATGCACCGGCAAAGTTTGCACCAACTCTCTAGGCGAGAGAGGGCAATGCACGGTACCGAAGAGGCTCGCAATGATGGAAGGGTGAGAGTGCGTAATATCCATGGACTCACATTAGTCATAAAGAACTCATATACTTATTGCAAAAGTTTATTTGCCCTCAAAGCAAAGTACTACTACGCATGCCCCTAGGGGGATAGATTTGTAGGAAAAGACCATTGCTCGTCCCCGACCGCCACTCATAAGGAAAGCAATCAAAGAACACCCCATGCTTCAAATTTGTCACACAACGTTTACCATACGTGCATGCTACGGGACTTGCCAACCTCAACACAACACTACTAGGGAAAAGCTTATAGGCAGACGCTTACTAGTAGCGAGGGTTTATACCCCTCGCTACTGCTACTTACCAGTAGCGTGGGTTTTTACCCCTCGCTACTGCTAAGTTGATAGTAGTAGCGCGGGTTTTTAACCCTCGCTACTACTAAGCGGTCTCTACCGTGTCCTGCGAGACATGCCATAGTAGTAGCGAGGGGTATAAACCCGCGTTACTACTAAGTAAGAGGTAGGTGAAGTCGCCATATCCTCGGCCGGATCCCCATCTCCTCCCCCAAATCCCTCCTCTCTTCTGCCACTCTCTCCTCTCACTTTTCATACACTCTCACATGGACCTCTTGCCCATGCGCCCTTCCTCCTCCGTGGCGCCGAAAGAGGCCGCCGCCTCGCGCCACCGCCGTCTAGGAGCTCGCCGGTCTTCCACCGACGTCTAGGAGGCCGCCGCCCCGCGCCACCACACCAGAGCACCTCACCACCGGTGAATAGCTCCGCTGCTCCCTCCATCACCATCCTCTCTTCCTCAGTTTTCCTTTTCTCTCTCTCCCTCTGGTTTGACTCACCCTCCCATGTCCATGCCCATGCCCATGCAGGTCGTTGCCATGGACGACCCGGAGCTAGCTGGCATGGTCGGGAAGAGGAGCCCCATGCCGCGGCCTGGCTCTGCCATAGAAACGGGCCCTCTCCAATAGCCACCACCGGATCTGGTCTTCCGCTATCCATTCATGCCTCCGGTGACGCCAATCGTCGCTAGATCGAACCACTGCTGCCATTGACAACACGCACGGGATCGATATTTTTTCTGTTTTTGATAGCAATAGCAGTAGCGCGGGGTACAAGACCCGCTACAGATTATTAGCAGTAGCATTGTCTACAATGCATGCTACAGCTAACCATGTATAGCAGTAGCGTGTGTCAACACGCGCTACTGCTACAAGTTAGCTGTGGCGCCGTATTAGTAGCGCGGGCACCCGCGCTACTGATACACCCAAAACCCGCGCTGCTGCTAGGCTTTTCCCTAGTAGTGCAAGTATTTCTCAATTTCACAATTACTCAACTAGCACAACTCTAATATTACCACCTTTATATCTCAAAACAATTATCAAGTATCAAACTTCTCATAGTATTCAATGTACTCTATATGAAAGTTTTTATTATATACCTCTTGGATGTCTATCATATTAGGACTAAATTCATAACCAAAGCAAACTACCATGCTGTTTAGAGACTCTCAAAATGATATAAGTGAAGCACGAGAGTTCATCTATTTCTTCAAAATAAAACCACCGCCGTGCTCTAAAAGGATATAAGTGAAGCACTAGAGAAAATGACAAACTACTCTAAAAGATATAAGTGAAGATCAATGAGTAGTCGAATAATTATGCAACTATGTGAAGACTCTCTAACATTTAATAATTTCAGATCTTGGTATTTTATTCAAACAGCAAGCAAAAGAAAATAAAATAAAATGACGCTTCAAGCAAAACACATATCATGTGGTGAATAAAAATATAGCCTCGAGTAAAGTTACCGATGAACGAAGACGAAAGAGGGGATGCCATCCGGGGCATCCCCAAGCTTATGCTCTTGGTTGTCCTTGAAATATTACCATGGGGTGCCTTGGGCATCCCCAAGCTTAGGCTCTTGCCACTCCTTATTTCATAGTCCATCGAATCTTTACCCAATCACCACTTAGGTACTGTTGTGAACTCATTCTAAATTCATATTGGTGTAATATCTACTGTATTCCAACTTCTCTGATTCATCAAAATAAGAAAACAACACATACAAAACAGAATCTGTCAAAAATAGAACATTCTGTAGTAATCTGTATCAAACGTGTACTTCTGGAACACAAAAAATTCTGAAATAAGTTGGTGGACGTGAGGAATTTGTCTATTAATCATCTGCAAAAAGAATCAACCTAAACGCACTCTCCAGTAAAAAAAAGGCAGCTAATCTCGTGAGCGCAAAAGTTTCTGTTTTTTACAGCAAGATTGCAAAGACTTCACCCAAGTCTTCCCAAAGATTCTACTTGGCACAAACACTAATTAAAACATAAAACCACATCTAAACAGAGGCTATATGAATTATTTATTACTAAACAGGAGCAAAAAGCAATGAACAAAAATACAATTGGGTTGCCTCCCAACAAGCGCTATTGTTTAACGCCCCTAGCTAGGCATGATGATTTCGATGATGCTCACATAAAAGATAAGAATTGAAACATAAATAGAGCATCATGAAGAATATGACTAGCACATTTAAGTCCAACCCACTTCCTATGCATAGGGATTTTGTGAGCAAACAACTTCTGGGAACAAGAATCAGCTTGCATAGGAAGGTAAAACCAGGATAACTTCAAGATTTTCAACATGTAGAGAGGAAACTTGATATTATTGAGATACATAGAAGCATATGTTCCTCTCTCATAATAATTTCAGTAGCATCATGAATGAATTCAACAATATAACCATCACATAGAGCATTATTTTCATGATCTACAAGTATGCAAAGTTGACACTCTTCCAAAATAGTGGGATTAACATTAACTAAAGTCATGACCTCTCCAAACCCACTTTCATAATTATCACAATAAGATTCAAGACCCTACAAAATAGTGGGATCATTACTTACTAAAGTTGACACTCTTCCAAACCCACTTTCATCAATATAATCATCATAAATAGGAGGCATGATATCATCAAAATAAATCTGCTCATCAAAACTTGGGGGACAAAAAATATCATCTTCAGCAAACATAGCATCCCAAGCTTGTGGCTTTGCATATCATTAGCATCATGGATATTCAAAGAATTCATACTAACAATATTGCAATCATGCTCATCATTGAAAGAATAGTGCCAAACATTTTAATACATTCTTCTTCTAGCATTTTGGCACAATTATCAGAATCTTTATTTTCATGAAAGATATTAAAAAGATGAAGCATATGAGATACCCTTAATTCCATTTTTTGTAGTTTTCTTTTATAGACTAAACTAGTGATAAAACAAGAAACTAAAAGATTCGATTGCAAGATCTAAAGACCTTCAAGAGCTAAACTCCCCGGCAACGGCGTCACAAAAGAGCTTGATGTCCACTACACAACCTTCTTCTTGTAGACGTTGTTGGGCCTCCAAGTGCAGAGGTTTGTAGGACAGTAGCAAATTCCCCTCAAGTGGATGACCTAAGGTTTATCAATCCGTGGGAGGCGTAGGATGAAGATGGTCTCTCTCAAGCAACGCTGCAACCAAATAACAAAGAGTCTCTTGTGTCCCCAACACACCCAATACAATGGTAAATTGTATAGGTGCACTAGTTCGGCGAAGAGATGGTGATACAAGTGCAATATGGATAGTAGATAATGGTTTTTGTAATCTGAAAATATAAAAACAGCAAGGTAGCAAGTGGTAAAAGTGAGCACAAACGGTATTGCAATGCTAGGAAACAAGGCCTAGGGTTCATACTTTTACTAGTGCAAGTTCTCTCAACAATAATAACATAATTGGATCATATAACTATCCCTCAACATACGACAAAGAGTCACTCCAAAGTCACTAATAGCGGAGAACAAACGAAGAGATTATTGTAGGGTACGAAACCACCTCAAAGTTATTCTTTCCAATCAATCCCTTGGGCTATCCCTATAAGTGTCACAAACATCCCTAGAGTTCGTAGTAAAATAACACCTTAAGACACAAATCAACCAAAACCCTAATGTCACCTAGATATTCCAATGTCACCTCAAGTATCCGTGGGTATGATTATACGATATGCATCACACAATCTCAGATTCATCTATTCAACCAACACAAAGAACTTCAAAGAGTGCCCCAAAGTTTCTACCGGAGAGTCAAGACGAAAATGTGTGCCAACCCCTATGCATAAGTTCACGATGTCACGAAACTCGCAAGTTGATCACCAAAACATACATCAAGTGGATCACATGATATCCCATTGTCACCATTGATAAGCACATGCAAGACATACATCAAGTGTCCTCAAATCCTTAAAGACTCAATCCGATAAGATAACTTCAAAGGGAAAACTCAATTCATCACAAGAGAGTAGAGGGGGGGGGGACATCATAAGATCCAAATATAATAGCAAAGCTCGCGATACATCAAGATCGTGCCGACTCAAGAACATGAGAGAGAGAGAGATCAAACACATAGCTACTGGCACATACCCTCAGCCCCGAGGGTGAACTACTCCCTCCTCGTCATGGATAGCACCGGGATGATGAAGATGGCCACCGGAGAGGGATTCCCCCCTCCGGCAGGGTGCCGAAATGGATCTAGATTTGTTTTCGGTGGCTACGGAGGCTTCTGGCAGCGGAACTCCTGATCTAGGTTATTTTCTTGAGGTTTATGTATTTATAGGAATTTTTGGCGTCGGTCTCACATCAAGGAGGTGCCCGAGTCGTCCATGAGGTAGACCCACATGCCTGGGGGGGCACCCTCGTGGACGGCCCAGGACTCTTCTGGCCCAACTCTTTTACTCTGGGGTCTTCTTTTGGTCCATAAAAAATCGTCAAAATTGGCACCTCAATTGGACTCCGTTTGGTATTCTTTTTGTGTAAAACTCAAAAACAAGGAAAAAACAGAAACTGGCATTGGGCTCTAGGTTAACAGGTTAGTCCCAAAAATCATATAAAATAGCATATAAATGCATATAAAACATCCAAGGTTGATAATATAATAGCATGGAACAATCAAAAATTATAGATACGTTGGAGACATATCAGTCATCGAGCCGAATACATTGTTAAGCCGGTCGGGACTCTGTAAGCCGTAGGGCGTCAACCTGTGTATATAAGGGGACGACCCAGCGGTGGCTTAGGACAAGAAACAATAGATCGAGAGCCAGGTTAAGTGTATTCGCTCCCTGCTCATCGAAACCCTAGCAATACCACCTCAAACTAGATTAGGCTTTTACCTTCACCATAAGGGGCTGAAACAGTATAAACTCCTTGTGTCCTTTGTCCTGATTAACCCCTTTAAGCTAACCTCATTGCGATGGCTCCACGACTAAGTCCTCACACTAGGACATCTGCCATGACAATTCCACGACAGTTGGCGCCCACCGTGGGGCTATCGCACGATGGTTTCAAGTTCTTAGAGGGCAACTTCGAAAGGATCAAGGGATACGCCGTGGGCCGGATGAGCAAGAGTCGCCTCAGCAAGCTCTACATCGACGACGTGGGCTGGGGCCCTGAGGCCGACTCAATTGAGTATGGGTACCGGGCCCCCTTCGGCGGAATTGACGTCTTCATAGGCAATATTGGCGAACCGGGCTCTGAGCCGGACATCTGCACCAACATCATCGAGATGGCTCAGCATGCGAGACCCGCCCGGGTTTGGCCCACCATGAATCGTGCCTTCATGGGATTTATCCATGGAGCGGAATCTGAGGATAGATCGGCGTCTGGTGGTGAGACCGTTGCTTACTCTGATGGCGAGTCATCCACCGGCGAGACCGAGTCATTGTATCAACTGCAAGATGGCCGGCTTGGGGGCTGTTCCGATGGCGGCAGTATTCCGGACCCCTGTGAGCCGCCGAACCGGGTTGCAATTCTCATGGCCGGTACACAGCCCATGAAACACTCATCGATTGCGGCAGAGCTGATTTCCGGGTCAGCAGCGGCAGCGGCTGCCGGGGCAGGAGGCCCTGAGCGCCCGCTGGCTCAGGTCTTAACCGACTTACTGGAAAAGCTGACAGCGCTATTAACAGCGGTGGTTAACCCGGCGGAGCAAGATCAGTATAATGCAGCGGTCGTAAAGTTACGTGATGAGATAACATAGGCCAAGGAGGAGCTAAACATAGAAAATGCTAGGATGGCCGAGGAGCGGGCTGCTTTGGATGCTCAGGCACAAAGAATTCAGTCATAGTCTTACCGGCTCATGCTAGATCAGAACGCTTCAAACAAAGTCATGAGGAGGAGGCATCAGACTCGTCTGCCGTTAGTTTATGAGGCAAGAAATCTCTTTAACACGTCAGGAGCAGGAACCAGTAACCCGGCAGTGGTAAACCGAGTCGAAGCACCCGAGACGGGTATGCCGGTTTAGCCACGCACGACGGACTCACCTCGTCAGAACAATAACCCGCCGCAGCATGTGCCGACGCCATCGGGTCATTATTCTAACCCTTTGGATAACATGATCGCTGCGGCATCACGATTGGCGTCTCTCCCGGTAGATGGTGAGTCGTCGACAGCGGTCGAAACACAGAGGGCTAGAGAGCTTCTTTAGACAACACTGACTCAGCGGCAGGCTTATTCTTACAGTCGTGACAGGATTCATTCCACCCCTCGCCCGAGCCGAAGTTATAGCAGAAATATTGATGAGCCGGCTGTATCAAGTAGTGGATGGAACCATAACCCGCCTCGTGGACATAACCCGGCAGGCGGTGGCGCTGATGCTCAGAATGTAGTGGATCAAGGTAGAGCGCGTCGAGAGGACGAGTTGGCGGCTCAGTATGCGGCTCGTCAGCATACTCTGGTTCGTCCAACCACTTGTGTGGAGCCAGGGGTAACCTTTAGAAATTTGGGCGTGCCATGCTTAGTACCGGATCTACGTAATGAGCGTTTGCCAAAGGATTTTAAGGGTCATCGCAAGGTGCTTAACTATACGGCCAATTTACCTCCTAAGGCATGGATTGAGAGTTATGAGATGGCCATGGAATTGCTAGATGTCAGTGATGCTGCATGTGCTAAATTTTTTCCCCTGATGTTGGAAGGAACGGCCCGCACTTGGTTGAAGGGGCTCCCTACCAATTCCATTGGGTCATGGGCCGAGTTAAAAGCCCGGTTTATCCATAATTTCAAGGACACATGTAAGCAGCCCATGTCAATTGTGGATTTAGCCTCCCGTGTCCAAGAAGAAGGTGAATCGACAACCCATTGGGTGCGCCGGGTCTCAACAATCCTGCACTCCTCGAATCGCATCAATGCCGACTCAGCAGTGTTGATGTTGGAGAACAATTTCCGTTTCACGCCCCTAAAACAAAAATTAGGGTGGCTGAAACGCCATTGCAATGACATGGGGACACTGATGGCGGCTCTGGTTAAGTATGCTGACTCTGATGGTACCAAGGACCTCGAGTCTGATGACAAAAAGCCGGGAAAGGGAAAGAAGAGCAGCAACACCAAGGGGCAGCAGCATAACCCGGCAAACCAGGGAGGCAACGGTAAGCGCAAAGCTGATAATAGTTTTGACTTTGTGGCTGACATCAATGCATAGAATAATGGTCTGCGTCGTAAGGGTAAACCGCCCCCACGAACCGGAGGATCCGGTATCAATCTTGAACAGATGTTAAATCAGCCCTGCCCAAGACATGGTACGCGAGAAAGACCGTCCGGGCACCTATGGAAAGATTGTTACATTATGAAGGAGTACAAGAATTCCAATCTTTTTCAAGACAGTCATGGGTCAAGTGGCGGTTCAGGATCCGGCTTTCGCGGACCGGGTTATGGCGGTGGCGGCTCTAACTCTGGATTCTAAGGAAATCAAGGTAATCACGGCAACCAGGGTGGTTACACTCAGCAGAGTAGTCAGGGGAGTCAACAACAACAACAGTCTGGTTATCAGAGCAACCCGAAGCAGTTGAATAGTGGACAATATCATGTCTTCACCACTAGCTTATGTAAGCGTGACCAGAAGCTTCATAAAAGGGCAGTCAATGCCGTTGAGCCGGCGGTTCCCCATTACTTGCGCTGGTTTGAGCAGCCCATTGTGTGAAGTCGGGAAGATCACCCGCCCCGGGTTGATAATTCGGGTCACTTGGCTTTGGTGGTTGCACCTCAGGTTGGAGGGTATAAGTTTACCAAGGTACTCATGGACGAAGGGAGCAGCATCAATATCCTTTATTATGAAACTTTCCGTCGCATGGGGTTGACTGATAAAAATCTTAACTCATCAAACACTGTTTTCCATGGCGTGGTGCCTGGTAAGTCAGCGTACCCAGTTGGTAAGATAGCTCTAGAAGTTTCTTTTGGAGATGATCATGAATCTAGGTCAGATACATTGACCATTGAAGTAGTCAAGATCCACAACCCATATCATGCTCTGTTTGGACGGCCGGCTTATGCCAAGTTCATGGCACAACCTTGTTATGTTTATCTGTAGCTCAAGATGTCGGGTTATAAGGGGACCATCACAGTGCATGGGAGCCGTAAGATAGCCCTGGAATGCGAAGAAGGTGATGCGGCTTATGCTGCATCGGTTTGTGCAACGGAGGAGTTAAAATTCTATAAGGACAATGTTGATCCGGCAGATATGACATCTTTGAAAAAGCCAACTATAGAGCATGATCCGGTCTTAAAGTTTAAATTGGCAGACGATATCAAGATGGTTGATTTTGTTCCTGGCGATTCGTCGAAGCAGTTCAGTATCAGTGCCAATCTGGATCCGAAATAGGAAAGCACGCTCATCGAGTTCATCCGTGAGAACCGGGACATCTTTGCATGGAAACCTTCACACATGCCGGGTGTACCGAGACAACTTGCTGAGCACCAATTTAAGCCGGTTAAGAAGTTTCTTCGTCGGTTTAACGAGGAGAGGCGGAAGGCCATTGGAGAGGAAGTGGTCCAACTCTTGGCAGCTGGGTTTATCATCGAAGTTTTCCATCCTGAGTGGTTGGCTAACCCGGTGCTGGTACTTAAGAAGAACGGCACTTGGCATATGTGTGTGGACTACACGAATTTAAACAAGGCTTGTCCGGCTAATCCTTTTGCTCTCCCTCGTATTGATCAGATCATCGATGCTACGGAGGGTTGTGAGCGTTTGAGTTTTTGGATGCTTATTCTGGCTATCATCATGTCAAGATGGCAGTTAAGGACCAGGAGAAAACTAAAGGAAATATGCCCTAGAGGCAATAATAAAGTTATTAATTATTTCCTTATATCATGATAAATGTTTATTATTCATGCTAGAATTGTATTAACCGGAAACATAATACATGTGTGAATACATAGACAAACATAGTGTCACTAGTATGCCTCTACTTGACTAGCTCGTTGATCAAAGATGGTTATGTTTCCTAACCATAGACATGAGTTGTCATTTGATTAACGGGATCACATCATTAGGAGAATGATGTGATTGACTTGACCCATTTTGTTAGCTCAGCACTTGATCGTTTAGTTTGTTGCTATTGCTTTCTTCATGACTTATACATGTTCCTATGACTATGAGATTATGCAACTCCCGTTTACCGGAGGAACACTTTGTGTGCTACCAAACGTCACAACGCAACTGGGTGATTATAAAGGTGCTCTACAGGTGTCTCCGAAGGTACTTGTTGGGTTGGCGTATTTCGAGATTAGGATTTGTCACTCCGATTGTCAGAGAGGTATCTCTGGGCCCTCTCGGTAATGCACATCACATAAGCCTTGCAAGCATTGCAACTAATAAGTTAGTTGCGGGATGATGTATTACGGAACGAGTAAAGAGACTTGCCAGTAACGAGATTGAACTAGGTATTGAGATACCAACGATCAAATCTCGGGCAAGTAACATACCGATTACAAAGGGAACAACGTATGCTGTTATGCGGTCTGACCGATAAAAGATCTTCATAGAATATGTAGGAACCAATATGAGCATCCAGGTTCCGCTATTGGTTATTGACCGGAGATGTGTCTCGGTCATGTCTACATTGTTCTCGAACCCGTAGGGTCCGCACGCTTAACGTTACGATGAAAGTTTCATTATGAGTTTATATATTTTGATGTACCGAAGGTTGTTCGGAATTTCGGATGTGATCACGGACATAACGAGGAGTCCCGAAATAGTCGAGACATAAAGATTGATATATTGGACGACTATATTCAGACACAGGAATGGTTCCGGGAGTTATCGGATATAAAACGGAGTACCGGGGGTTACCGGAACCCCCCCGGGGGTTAATGGGCCTCATGGGCCCAAAGTGGAGCAGAGGAGGGGCGGCCAGGGCAGGCTGTGCGCCCCCTCCCCCTCTAGTCCGAATTGGACAAGGAGGAAGGGGCGGCGCCCCCCCTTTCCTTTCTCTCCTCTCTCCCTTCCTTCCCTCCTAGTTGGACAAGGAAAGGAGGGAGTCCTACTCCTGGTAGGAGTAGGACTCCTCCCTGGCGCGCCTCCTCCTGGACGGCCGCCCCTCCCCCTTGCTCCTTTATATACGGGGGCAGGGGGCACCTCTAGACACAACAATTGATCCTTGAGATCTATTAGCCGTGTGCGGTGCCCACCTCCACCATAATCCTCGATAATATTGTAGCGGTGCTTAGGCGTAGCCCTGCGATGGTAGAACATCAAGATCGTCACCATGCCATCGTGCTGATGGAACTCTTCCCCGACATTCTGCTGGATCAGAGTCCGGGGATCGTCATCGAGCTGAACGTGTGCTAGAACTCGGAGGTGCCATAGTTTCTGTGCTTGATCGGTCGGGCCGTGAAGACGTACGACTACATCAACCGCGTTGTGCTAACGCTTCCGCTTCCGGTCTACAAGGATACGTAGACAACACTCTCCCCTCTCGTTGCTATGCATCACCATGATCTTGCGTGTGCGTAGGAAAATTCTGAAATTACTACGTTCCCCAACAGTGGCATCCGAGCCTAGGTTTTATGCGTTGATGTTGTGCACGAGTAGAACACAAGTGAGTTGTGGGCGATATAAGTCATACTGCTTACCAGCATGTCATACTTTGGTTCGGCGGTATTGTTGGATGAAGCGGCCCGGACCGACATTACGCGTACGCTTACGCGAGACTGGTTCTACCGACGTGCTTTGCACACAGGTGGCTGGTGGGTGTCAGTTTCTCCAACTTTAGTTGAACCAAGTGTGGCTACGCTCGGTCCTTGCGAATGTTAAAACAACACCAACTTGACAAACTATCATTGTGGTTTTGATGCGTAGGTAAGAACGGTTCTTGCTAAGCCTGTAGCAGCCACGTAAAACTTGCAACAACAAAGTAGAGGACGTCTAACTTGTTTTTGCAGGGCATGTTGTGATGTGATATGGTCAAGACATGATGCTAAATTTTATTGTATGAGATGATCATGTTTTGTAACTGAGTTATCGGCAACTGGCAGGAGCCATATGGTTGTCGCCTTATTGTATGCAATGCAATTGCGCTGTAATGCTTTACTTTATCACTAAGCGGTAGTGATAGTCGTGGAAGCATAAGATTGGCGAGACGACAACGATGCTACGATGGTGATCAAGGTGTCGCACCGATGATGATGGTGATCATGACGGTGCTTCAAAGATGGAGATCACAAGCACATGATGATGATAGCCATATCATATCACTTATATTGATTGCATGTGATGTTTATCTTTTATGCATCTTATCTTGCTTTGATTGACGGTAGCATTATAAGATGATCCCTCACTAAATTGTCAAAGTATAAGTGTTCTCCCTGAGTATGCACCGTTGCGAAAGTTCTTCGTGCTGAGACACCACGTGATGATCGGGTGTGATAGGCTCTACGTTCAAATACAACGGGTGCAAAACAGTTGCACACGCAGAATACTCAGGTTTAACTTGACGAGCCTAGCATATAACAGATATGGCCTCGGAACACGGAGACCGAAAGGTCGAGCGTGAATCATATAGTAGATATGATCAACATATTGATGTTCACCATTGATACTACTCCATCTCACGTGATGATCGGACAGGGTTTAGTTGATTTGGATCACGTGATCACTTAGAGGATTAGAGGGATATCTTTCTAAGTGGGAGTTCTTAAGTAATATGATTAATTGAACTTAAATTTATCATGAACTTAGTACCTGATAGTATCTTGCTTGTCTATGTTTGATAGTAGATAGATGGCTCGTGCTGTTGTTCCGTTGAATTTTAATGCGTTCCTTGAGAAAACAAAGTTGAAAGATGATGGTAGCAATTACACAGATTGGGTCCGTAACTTGAGGATTATCCTCATTGCTGCACAGAAGAATTATGTCCTGGAAGCACCGCTAGGTGCCAAGCCTGCTGCAGGAGCAACACCAGATGTTATGAACGTCTGGCAGAGCAAAGCTGATGACTACTCGATAGTTCAGTGTGCCATGCTTTACGGCTTAGAACCGGGTCTTCAACGACGTTTTGAACGTCATGGAGCATATGAGATGTTCCAGGAGTTGAAGTTAATATTTCAAGCAAATGCCCGGATTGCAAGATATGAAGTCTCCAATAAGTTCTATAGCTGCAAGATGGAGGAGAATAGTTCTGTTAGTGGACATATACTCAAAATGTCTGGGTATCATAATCACTTGACTCAACTGGGGGTTAATCTTCCTGTTGATAGTGTCATTGACAGAGTTCTTCAATCACTGCCACCAAGCTACAAAAGCTTCATGATGAGCTATAATATGCAAGGGATGAATAAGACTATTCTTGAGCTCTTCACAATGCTAAAAGCCACGGAGGTAGAAATCAAGAAGGAGCATCAAGTGTTGATGGTCAATAAGACCACCAGTTTCAAAAAAAGGGCAAAGGGAAGAAGAAAGGGAACTTCAAGAAGAACAGCAAACAAGTTGCTGCTCAGGAGAAGAAACCCAAGTCTGGACCTAAGCCTGAGACTGAGTGCTTCTATTGCAAGCAGACTGGTCACTGGAAGCGAAACTGCCCCAAGTATTTGGCGGATAAGAAGGATGGCAAAGTGAACAAAGGTATATGTGATATACATGTTATTGATGTGTACCTTACTAATGCTCGCAGTAGCACCTGGGTATTTGATACTGGTTCTGTTGCTAACATTTGCAACTCAAAACAGGGGCTACGGATTAAGCGAAGATTGGCTAAGGACGAGGTGACGATGCGCGTGGGAAATGGTTCCAAAGTCGATGTGATCGCGGTCGGCACGCTACCTCTACATCTACCTTCGGGATTAGTATTAGACCTAAATAATTGTTATTTGGTGCCAGCGTTGAGCATGAACATTATATCTGTATCTGGTTTGATGCGAGACGGGTATTCATTTAAATCAGAGAATAATGGTTGTTCTATTTATATGAGTAATATCTTTTATGGTCATGCACCCTTGAAGAGTGGTTTATTTTTGATGAATCTTGATAGTAGTGACACACATATTCATAATGTTGAAATCAAAAGATGCAGAGTTGATAATGATAGTGCAACTTATTTGTGGCACTGCCGTTTAGGTCATATCAGTGTAAAGCGCATGAAGAAACTCCATACTGATGGACTTTTGGAACCACTTGATTATGAATCACTTGGTACTTGCGAACCGTGCCTCATGGGTAAGATGACTAAAACGCCATTCTCCGGTACTATGGAGAGAGCAACAGATTTATTGGAAATCATACATATAGATGTATGTGGTCCAATGAATGTTGAGGCTCGTGGCGGATATCATTATTTTCTCACCTTCACAGATGATTTAAGCAGATATGGGTATATCTACTTAATGAAACATAAGTCTGAAACATTTGAAAAGTTCAAAGAATTTCAGAGTGAAGTTGAAAATCATCGTAACAAGAAAATAAAGTTTCTACGATCTGATCGTGGAGGAGAATATTTGAGTTACGAGTTTGGTCTACATTTGAAACAATGCGGAATAGTTTCACAACTCACGCCACCCGGAACACCACAGCGTAATGGTGTGTCCGAACGTCGTAATCGTACTTTATTAGATATGGTGCGATCTATGATGTCTCTTACCGATTTATCGTTATCATTTTGGGGTTATGCTTTAGAGACGTCTGCATTCACGTTAAATAGGACACCATCGAAATCCGTTGAGATGACGCCTTATGAACTGTGGTTTGGCAAGAAACCAAAGTTGTCGTTTCTAAAAGTTTGGGGCTGCGATGCTTATGTGAAAAAGCTTCAACCTGATAAGCTCGAACCCAAATCGGAGAAATGTGTCTTCATAGGATACCCAAAGGAGATTGTTGGGTACACTTTCTATCACATATCCGAAGGCAAGACTTTTGTTGCTAAATTAAGAGTTTTTCTAGAGAAGGAGTTTCTCTCGAAAGAAGTGAGTGGTAGAAAAGTAGAACTTGATGAGGTAACTGTACCTACTCCCTTATTGGAAAGTAGTACATCACAGAAACCGGTTTCTGTGACACCTACACCAATTAGTGAGGAAGCTAATGATATTGAACATGAAACTTCAGATCAAGCTACTACTGAACATCGTAGATCAACTAGAGTAAGATCCGCACCAGAGTGGTACGGTAATCCTGTTCTGGAAGTCATGCTACTAGATCATGATGAACCTACGAACTATGAAGAAGCGATGGTGAGCCCAGATTCCGCAAAATGGCTAGAAGCCATGAAATCTGAGATGGGATCCATGTATGAGAACAAAGTGTGGACTTTGGTTGACTTGCCCGTTGATCGGCAAGCAATTGAGAATAAATGGATCTTCAAGAAGAAGACTGACGCTGATGGTAATGTTACTGTCTATAAAGCTCGACTTGCTGCAAAAGGTTTTCGACAAGTTCAAGGGATTGACTACGATGAGACCTTCTCACCCGTAGCGATGCTTAAGTTTGTCCGAATCATGTTAGCAATTGCCGCATTTTACGATTATGAAATTTGGCAAATGGATGTCAAAACTGCATTCCTGAATGGATTTCTGGAAAAAGAGTTGTATATGATGCAACCAGAAAGTTTTGTCGATCCAAAGGGAGCTAACAAAGTGTGCAAGCTCCAGCGATCCATTTATGGACTGGTGCAAGCCTCTCGGAGTTGGAATAAACGCTTTGATAGTGCGATCAAAGCATTTGGTTTTGTACAGACTTTTGGAGAAGCCTGTATTTACAAGAAAGTGAGTGGGAGCTCTGTAGCATTTCTGATATTATATGTGGATGACATATTATTGATTGGAAATGATATAGAATTTCTGGATAGCATAAAGGGATACTTGAATAAGAGTTTTTCAATGAAAGACCTCGGTGAAGCTGCTTACATATTGGGCATTAAGATCTATAGAGATAGATCAAGACGCTTAATTGGACTTTCACAAAGCACATACCTTGACAAGGTTTTGAAGAAGTTCAAAATGGATCAAGCAAAGAAAGGGTTCTTGCCTGTGTTACAAGGTGTGAAGTTGAGTAAGACTCAATGTCCGACCACCGCAGAAGATAGAGAGAAAATGAAAGATGTTCCCTATGCTTCAGCCATAGGCTCTATCATGTATGCAATGCTGTGTACCAGACCTGATGTGTGCCTTGCTATAAGTCTAGCAGGGAGGTACCAAAGTAATCCAGGAGTGGATCACTGGACAGCGGTCAAGAACATCCTGAAATACCTGAAAAGGACTAAGGATATGTTTCTCGTATACGGAGGTGACAAAGAGCTCATCGTAAATGGTTACGTTGATGCAAGCTTTGACACTGATTTGGACGATTCTAAATCGCAAACCGGATACGTGTTTTTACTGAACGGTGGAGCTGTTAGTTGGTGTAGTTCTAAACAAAGCGTCGTGGCGGGATCTACATGTGAAGCAGAGTACATAGCTGCTTCGGAAGCAGCAAATGAAGGAGTCTGGATGAAGGAGTTCATATCCGATCTAGGTGTCATACCTAGTGCATCAGGTCCAATGAAAATCTTTTGTGACAATACTGGTGCAATTGCCTTCGCAAAGGAATCCAGATTTCACAAGAGAACCAAGCACATCAAGAGACACTTCAATTCCATTCGGGATTTAGTCCAAGTGGGAGACATAGAAATTTTCAAGATACATACGGATCTAAATGTTGTAGACCCGCTGACTAAGCCTCTTCCACAAGCAAAACATGATCAACACCAAGGCTCCATGGGTGTTAGAATCATTACTGTGTAATCTAGATTATTGACTCTAGTGCAAGTGGGAGACTGAAGGAAATATGCCCTAGAGGCAATAATAAAGTTATTATTTATTTCCTTATATCATGATAAATGTTTATTATTCATGCTAGAATTGTATTAACCGGAAACATAATACATGTGTGAATACATAGACAAACATAGTGTCACTAGTATGCCTCTACTTGACTAGCTCGTTGATCAAAGATGGTTATGTTTCCTAACCATAGACATGAGTTGTCATTTGATTAACGGGATCACATCATTAGGAGAATGATGTGATTGACTTGACCCATTTCGTTAGCTTAGCACTTGATCGTTTAGTTTGTTGCTATTGCTTTCTTCATGACTTATACATGTTCCTATGACTATGAGATTATGCAACTCCCGTTTACCAGAGGAACACTTTGTGTGCTACCAAACGTCACAACATAACTGGGTGATTATAAAGGTGCTCTACAGGTTCCTCCGAAGGTACTTGTTGGGTTGGCGTATTTCGAGGTTAGGATTAGTCACTCCGATTGCCGGAGAGGTATCTCTGGGCCCTCTCGGTAATGCACATCACATAAGCCTTGCAAGCATTGTAACTAATAAGTTAGTTGCGGCATGATGTATTACGGAACGAGTAAAGAGACTTGCCGATAACGAGATTGAACTAGGTATTGATATACCGACGATCAAATCTCGGGCAAGTAACATACCGATGACAAAGGGAACAACGTATGTTGTTATGCGGTCAGACTGATAAAAGATCTTCGTAGAATATGTAGGAACCAATATGAGCATCCAGGTTCCACTATTGGTTATTGACCGGAGACGTGTCTCGATCATGTCTACATTGTTCTCGAACCCGTAGGGTCCGCACGCTTAACGTTACGATGACAGTTTCTTTATGAGTTTATATATTTTGATGTACCGAAGGTTGTTCAGAATTCCGGATGTGATCACGGACATAACGAGGAGTCTCGAAATAGTCGAGACATAAAGATTGATATATTGGACGACTATATTCAGACACAGGAATGGTTCCGGGAGTTATCGGATATAAAACGGAGTACCGAGGGGGTTAATGGGCCTCATGGGCCCAAAGTGGAGCAGAGGAGGGGCGTCCAGGGCAGGCTGTGCGCCCCCTCCCCCTCTAGTCCGAATTGGACAAGGAGGGAGGGGCGGCGCCCCCCCATTTGCTTTCTCTCCTCTTTCCCTTCCTTCCCCCTCTCCTAGTTGGATAAGGAAAGGAGGGAGTCCTACTCCCGGTAGGAGTAGGACTCCTCCCTGGCGCGCCTCCTCCTGGCCGGCCGCCCCTTCCCCTTGCTCCTTTATATACGAGGGCAGGGGGGCACCTCTAGACACAACAATTGATCCTTGAGATCTATTAGCCGTGTGTGGTGCCCTCCTCCACCTTAATCCTCGATAATATTGTAGCGGTGCTTAGGCGAAGCCCCACGACGGTAGAACATCAAGATCGTCACCACGCCGTTGTGCTGACGGAACTCTTCCCCGACATTCTGCTGGATCGGAGTCCGGGGATCGTCATCGAGCTGAACGTGTGCTAGAAATCGGAGATGCCGTAGTTTCGGTGCTTGATCGGTCGGGTCGTGAAGACGTACGACTACATCAACCGCGTTGTGCTAACGCTTCCGCTTCCGGTCTACGAGGGTACGTAGACAACACTCTCCGCTCTCGTTGCTATGCATCACCATGATCTTGCGTGTGCGTAGGAAAATTTTGAAATTACTGTGTTCCCCAACAAAAACAGCTTTCATAACTCCCTTTGGGGCCTTTTGCTATGTGTCTATGCCTTTTGGGGTCAAGAGTGGCCAGGCGACTTATCAGAGATGTGTGCAAAATTGCCTTCATGATCAAATTGGGCGCAATGTTCATGCTTATGTGGATGATATTGTGGTGAAATCCAGAGAGAAAGATACATTGATAGATGATTTGAAGGAAACCTTTGATAATCTCCGGGTTTATAAAATGATGCTTAACCCGGCCAAGTGTGTTTTTGGTGTGCCAGCAGGCAAGCTCTTGGGTTTTTTGGTGTCTAACAGGGGCATTGAAACTAATCCGAAGAAGATCAAAGCAATCACTTCTCTGGCTAAGCCGGCGTGTGCCAATGATGTGCAACGTCTGGCGGGTCGTATTGCGGCATTAAGCCGGTTCATAAACCGGTTGGGAGAGAAAGCCATTGAGGGAGTCCTGGATTAGGGGGTCTCCGGACAGCCGGACTATCTCCATTGGCTGGACTGTTGGACTATGAAGATACAAGATTGAAGACTTCGTCTCGTGTCCGGATGGGACTCTACTTGGCGTGGAAGGCAAGCTAGGCAATACGGATATGGATATCTCCTCCTTTGTAACCGACCTTGTGTAACCCTAATCCTCTCCAGTGTCTATATAAACCGAAGGGTTTTAGGTCCGTAGGACAACAACCATAACATACAATCATACCATAGGCTAGCTTCTAGCGTTTAGCCTCTCTGATCTCGTGGTAGATCTACTCTTGTACTACCCATATCATCAATATTAATCAAGCAGGACGTAGGGTTTTACCTCCATCAAGAGGGCCCGAACCTGGGTAAAACATCGTGTCTCCTGCCTCCTGTTACCATCCGGCCTAGACGCACAGTTCGGGACCCCCTACCTGAGATCCGCCGGTTATACAACGGAATTCCCAGGTTGATTACAGATTTCATATCATTCCTCAGCTCGCCCTTGGAAGGGACATAGTCCTACTCTTTGCTTATCACACTATCTGTATCACTCTGCTTTAACGCAATTTTCAATAAACAATGCATGACATTACGACTATTATTGCATTCTTGTTATATATGTATGTGTGTGTGTGTGTGTGTTCATTAATGACGTCTTGCAACCGTACACTCTGGTACAACCAATACACCAGGGGCTTACGTACCCCACAATGCGGTGTGAAAAGTCCAAACACTTTCACAAGTGCGGCACCCTGAACTTATAGCATTATATGCATCAGCTCCGAATCATGTCTTTGGTCAAATGTTGGGTTTGCCCGGCTCCTATGTTTTGGTACCTTACGTTCCGCTCTATCGGCTAAGGTAGCGCTAGGAGAACTACTGCGATTGTGCCCCGGTTCTGCCGGGCCGAGCACCTCAGTAGAGAAAGCTAAAACTGACTGTCATGATAAGGCGAGAGACTGGTTGCTGTTCGGCGAGGTTTTTCGAGTCCCTAAAGACTTATACCGCTTAGGGCGAGGGGCTGGCCCTGTCTGGCTTACAGGCGTGTATCGCGCCCCGATTTCGGCCTTCCGAATAACAGGGGCTTCGTCAAAATTTAAAATTATAGAATTCTATGGCTAAGTGAGAGTGATAAAGCATTATTAGTCCGGTTGCCTTGTTTGTTGTGCTGAGCACCTCCCTCGAAGGACCCAAACATGGGAACAAGAGTGCTCAGGTTTATCCCGAACACCCCAGCACTCGTGGCATGGGGGCAGAAGCCGAGGACTAGCCATCTCTCAGATTGGATAAACAGCCAAACAGAAGGTAATATTTTAAATTCCAACAAGCGTTGCATAGCGCATATGAAACAAGTTTTCATACATACAGGATAAAACGAGCAAGTCCCATTCAAATATTACATCTTTCGAACACTCGTCCGCGATGAGACGGGCGCCCGGCAGAACGCCCTCGTAGTACATCTCGGGGTGGCGGTGCTCCTTGCCCTCTGGCGGCCCCTCCTTGATCAGCTTCACGACGTCTAGCTTGACCCACTGCAATTTCACACGAGCGAAAGCCCGGCGTGCACCTTCAATGTAGACAGATCGCTTGACGACCTCCAGCCATGGGCAGGCATCCTCAAGCCGCCTCACTAGGCCGAAGAAGCTGTTCGGAAGGGCGTTGCCAGGCCACAACCGGACTATAAAGCTCTTCAAGGCCTAATCGGCCGCCTTATGTAGCTCGACCATCTGCTTCAGCTGGTCGCTCATTGGCACCGGATGTTCGGCCTCAGCATACTGAGACCAGAACAGCTTCTCCGTCGAGCTTCCGTCCTCGGCCTGGTAAAATTGTGCGGCATCGGACACACTGCGGGGCAAATCTGCGAATGCTCCTGAAGAGCTCCGGATCCGGGTACATAATAGGTAATTTACTTTTACATACTTGCTTTGCATATAGAAAGCCTTACCCGCCGCTATCTTCTTCATCGCGTCGATCTCTTGGAGGGCCTTTTGGGCTTCGGCCTTGGCACTTTTTACACTCTCGAGGGCCGCAGCAAGCTCAGACTCCCGCGTCTTGGAGTCAAGCTCCAACGCCTCGTGCTTCACCACAAGAGCCTGGAGCTCTTGCTGCACCTCGCCCACCCGAGCCTCGTGCTTCTCTCGCTCGGTGCGCTCCTGGTCTGCTGTATCTTCGGCCTTGGCCAGCACTTGCTTCAGGGTCGCCACCTCGGTCGTGGCCCCTGGCAAACATACAATGATCCTGTCATTTTGCAATCGCGTCCCTTTTTATATATACATATCTATAGACGGGGTATTACTTACCCTTGTTCTCCTCGAGCTGCCTCTTGGCAAGGCCGAGCTCTTTCTTGGACCCCTCGAGGTCCTGCTTCAGTACGGCGACCTCCGCAGTTAGTGCGGCAGATGCCAGCAGCGAAGCTTGCATATGCATATTGACATACTTATATTAGACTCCTGCGATATTATTTGATCCTCTGTTCGGCTTTTCTTTGTGAACACCGAACAAAGCATTAGGGGCTACTGTCTATGCGGTAATATTTCTACTACATTTTAAAACACTTACCTCAAAGCCTGTTGAAGGCTGGCACAGGCTTCAGTCAATCCGCTCTTGGCAGACTGAACCTTCTTGATCACCGCACTCATGATAGTGCGGTGCTCCTCGTCGATGGAAGCGCTGCAAAGCGCTTCCAGCAGATTGTCCGATGCCTCTGGATGGACAGAGGTCACCGGCACAAGCGTCTTGCCCATCTTAGAAGGAGACCGCCTGCTCGAGCCCAGAACCGCTAGAGGGTCCGGCACAGTGTTCGGCTGAGGGCCGAACTCGGAGCTCTCGGGGGCCCCGTCCCCGCGGCTCCCGGAGTCTGGAAGGTCGCCTTGAGGCGCCTCCAGGACTGTCTCCCCTCGATCCGGTGCCTCTTGAGACAGCACCTCGGCATCGTCGGCAGGATGAGGGGAGGTGGCGGTCGGGACTGGATCGCTATCCATGTCCGACAAGCGCAAGGAGCCGTCCGATGATACATCGATATTGGCTCGTGGCAGCCTGCATAATTGCGTTCGGCGTTAGAGAAAGTAGTGCGACAAAGGAATCCTAGGAGTTACTCTGGTATCCGAATACTTACGATCTCCCCGGGAGCTTGACCCTGGGCAACCACTCGCCTTCGCCTTCGTCGGCGGCGGTGGAACTGTCCGGAAGGAGAGTCCTTCCCTTCTTGGACCCTCCGGCCTCCCCAGTTGGGGCGGCCTTCCTTTTCTTGTCTCCCCCAGTCGGTAGGGGAGGATCTTCTTATTCGTCTTCCTCGTCTTCAGGGGAAGAGTGCACCGCAGAGTCATCGGACGGTGAGTCCGACGACGCCTGGCGTCGGGAACTCTTTCAGGTTCCCTTGGCCTTCTTGGTCTTCTCCGGCACCTTATAAGGGGCCAGAGTCAGCATCTTCGCCAGAAGAGCGTCTGCGGGGCCTTCGGGCAAAGGAGCCGGACAGTTGATCTGTTCGGCCATCTTCTGCCAGTCCTGTCAAAGGTACGGGAGTTTAGATCCCGCATAGAGCCGATCTATATAAAAAATAATTATCCTGTGAAAGGTAAAACAGCTTACCGCACTGGCTTGGTGCTTCGCGCTAAATCCGCGATCCTCAGTAATAGGGGGAGGGACCTCGACACTTTTGAACATCACCCTCCAGGCGTCTTCATGAGTCATGTCGAAGAGCCTGTTCAGAGTTCGGTGCTGCGCCGGATTGAACTCCCACAAGTTGAACTCCCGTTGTTGGCACGGGAGTATCCGGCGGATGAGCATAACTTGGACTATGTTGACAAGCTTGAGCTTATTGTCCACCATGTTTTGAATACATGTTTAGAGTCCGGTCAGCTCTTTCGAATTACCCCAGGACATGCCCTTCTCTTTCCAGGAGGTGAGCCGCATGGGGATGCCAGATCGGAACTCGGGGGCCGCTACCCATGCGGGGTCGCGCGGCTCGGTGATATAGAACCACCCCGATTGCCTCCCCTTTATGGTTTCCACAAAGGAGCCCTCGAGCCATGTTATGTTGGGCATCTTGCCCACCATGGCGCCTCCGCACTCCGCCTGGCGGCCGCCCACCACCTTCGGCTTGACATTGAAGGTCTTCAGCCATAAGCCGAAGTGGGGCTTGATGCGGAGGAAGGCCTCACACATGACGGTAAACGCCGAGATGTTGAGGATGAAGTTCGGGGCCAGATCATGGAAATCCTTGCCATAATAAAACATGAGCCCCCGGACGAAGGGATGGAGAGGGAACCCCAGTCCGTGGAGGAAATGGGTGAGGAATACTACCCTCTCATGGGGCCTGGGGGTGGGGATGAGCTGCCCCTCATCTGGGAGCTGGTGCGTGATGTCGTCGGGCAGGTATCCGGCTCTCCTCAGTTTCTTGATGTCTCCCTCCGTGACGGAGGAGACCATCCACTTGCCTCCCACTCTGGACATGACTGGAGAAGGTCGAGGTGGGAAGTGCGGACTTGGGCGCTAGAGCTCGAGTGTGCGAGAACGGATGAGCAAAGGAGGAAGAAGGCATGGATAGAAAGGTGAATCCTTATCCCTTTATATGGGCGGACGAAACTAAGCGTCCCCACTTGCCTGGTAAAACTCGCTTATCCCCCAAGCGCCGCAATTGATGGCGCAGTTGGGTTACCCACGCCCGTATTGATGAGAATCCCGTAATAAGGGGACACGATCTCTGCTTTGACAAGACGTGTCGAAAAATTGCCTCGCATTATGCGCGGGGCTGGTTAAAAGAAACGGTTCGAATAATCACCGGGCCATGACGTAACATCATGCTACCAAAACAAGCCAGCAAATTAGATCTGCGAAAATATTATTCTCTCTATGGTGGAATGTGGAACTTATTTTGCAGGGTCGGACACTATCCTCGTATTCAAATTCTTCTGCGGTGTATTCGGAGAAGGAACCCGCCTTGCAATGCCGAAGACAATACCGCGCGCCGGACTCATCGTCATTGAAGCCTGGTTCAGGGGCTACTGAGGGAGTCCTGGATTAGGGGGTCTCCGGACAGCCGGACTATCTCCATTGGCCGGACTGTTAGACTATGAAGATACAAGATTGAAGACTTCGTCTCGTGTCCGGATGGGACTCTACTTGGCGTGGAAGGCAAGCTAGGCAATACGGATATGGATATCTCCTCCTTTGTAACCGACCTTGTGTAACCCTAACCCTCTCCGGTGTCTATATAAACCGAAGGGTTTTAGGTCCGTAGGACAACAACCATAACATACAATCATACCATAGGCTAGCTTCTAGGGTTTAGCCTCTCTGATCTCGTGGTAGATCTACTATTGTACTACCCATATCATCAATATTAATCAAGCAGGACGTAGGGTTTTACCTCCATCAAGAGGGCCCGAACCTGGGTAAAACATCGTGTCCCCTGCCTCCTGTTACCATCCGGCCTAGACGCACAGTTCGGGACCCCCTGCCCGAGATCCGCCGGTTTTGACACCAACAGCCATCCCTCTGTATCAGATGATGAAAAAGACAGATAATTTTGTCTGGAGTGATGCCACTAATGAAGTGTTTGAGGACTTGAAGAAACAGCTGGCTGAGCCACCTATTCTGGCTGCTCCTGTTGATAAAGAGACTTTGTTGTTATATGTGGCAGCTAATAGACGGGCTGCCAGTGTAGCCATTGTGGTAGAAAGGAAGGAGGCAGGCAAGGAATATCTGGTTGAAAGACCGGTTTACTACATCAGTGAGGTGCTTATTGAGTCCAAGCAGAGATATCTGCACCGGCAGAAGCTTGTATATGGGGTGTTCATGGCCAGCCGGAAGCTTAAGCACTATTTTCTGGGTTATCCCATCAATGTGGTTAGTTCTGCTCCTTGAGGGGACATTATTCAGAACAGAGAAGCCACAGGTCGGGTAGCTAAGTGGGCTATTGAGCTTGGTCCTCATGGTTGAGATATATGCCTCGCACGGCTATCAAGTCTCTGGTGCTGGTGGATTTCATCAATGACTGGACAGAGCTGCAGATGCCTGAGGAAAAGCCAGATAACACGTATTGGACTATTCACTTTGATGGGTCCAGGCAATTGGAGGGTTCGAGGGTTGGAGTTGTGCTTGCTTCTCCTCGAGGTGATAAATTTTGTTATGTTCTCTGTTTGATGTTCCCTTGTACTAACAATGCAGCTGAATATGAGGCCTTGCTCCACGGTCTTCGAATGGCTAAGGAGATGAACTTAAGCCAGGTCAGGTACTTTGGTGACTCAGATTTTGTGGCTCAGCAAGTCTCTGGTACTTGGGATTCTAAGGATCCACTCATGGCGGCTTATCGACGAGAGGTGGATGTTATTGGTGGTCACTTCAAGGGTTATCAAGTTGAGCATGTTGATCGGAGGAAAAATGAAGCGGCGGATGCTTTAAGCCGGTTGGGTTCTCAATGTAAACCGGTGTCGCCTAATGTATTTCTTGACGTTTTGTATAACTCGTCGGTCAAGTTACCTACAGAGGAGGATTTGGCTATTCCTGACCCGAAAGCTCAGTTGGTGGCAGCTCTTCATATAATTCCTGATTGGGCAGTCCCTTATTTGGCTTATATGACCCAGGGCGAGTTACCTGAGGATGAAACCTTAGCCAGACAGATAACCCGGCGGTCTAAGTCAATGACAATTGTTAATGGAGAGCTACATCATCGCAGTGTCACAGGGGCGTTTCAACATTGTGTTTCTCCAGAAGAGGGGTGTGAGATCCTGCGTGAGATTCATGAAGGAGATTGTGTTCATCATGATGGTTTAAAATCTCTCGTGGCCAAATCTTTTCGTCATGGGTTTCATTGGCTAACAGCTCATGCCAATGCGGAGGACCTGGTCAGCAGGTGTGATGGATGTCAGAAATTTTCACGACGAGCTCATGTGCCGGCTGAAGAATTGAGAATATTCCAATTACTTGGCTATTTGTAGTTTGGGGGCTTGATATGGTTGGACCTTTCAAAAGATCCAAGGATAATAAGACCCACCTTTTGGTGGAGGTTGATAAGTTCACTAAGTGGGTAGAGGCAGAGCTAGTCAGTAAGTGTGATGCAGCAACGACGGTTCAATTCATGAAGAAGGTGATCTTCCGTTTTGGCTTTCCACACGGCATCATAACAGACAATGGCACAAATCTCTCTAAGGGTGCTATGGAAAAATTTTGTCAACGTGAACATATCTGGCTTGATGTATCGTCAGTGGCTCACCCCCAATCTAATGGTCAATCTGAGAGAGCCAATCAAGAGATCTTGAAAGGCATCAAGCCCCGGCTTGTGGTTCCCCTGCAGAGGATGCCGGGTTGTTGGGTGGAGGAGTTACCTTCTATGTTATGGAGCATTAATACCACCCCTAACAGATCTACGGGATATACACCTTTCTTCATGGTTTACGGAGCAGAGGCGGTTCTCCCTAGTGACATCCGCCATGACTCACCTCGTGTGGCGGCTTATGTTGAAGCTGACAATGAAAAAGCACGTCAGGAAGCGCTTGACTTGTTGGATGAGGAGCGTGACACTGCGGCGGTTTGTTCGGCGATTTACCAGCAAGATCTGCGCCGTTATCACAGCCGTCGGGTTAAAACCAAAACTTTCCAAGAAGGCAATCTGGTGCTCCGGCTTATCCAGGATCAGACTGATATGCACAAGTTATCCCCACCTTGGAAAGGACCCTTTGTGGTCGGCAAGAATCTGAACAACGGGTCATATTACCTTATTGATGTTCGAGACCACAAGGACTCACGCACGTCGGAGGAAGAGACCCGCCGGCCGTGGAATATTGCTCATCTTCGGCCTTACTACACTTGAGCCACTGGCTCTTCTAATGTACATATTTTGACAATGTATTTATTATGATCAATATAATAAAGCCGACATCCCTGTTAAAGCAGGGCCTCTGTCATTTTTTCTCTTTAAATAACGAGTTTTTGGTCACTTAGGGGCTTCTGCTTTATACAGCAAAGTTATGATTACCCTTTGATCCGGCTTATAGGCCACATAAAACAAAAAAACTTGGGGGCTTGCTACCCAGGTTAAAGGGACTAAAGAGAGTCTGTTGCAATAGCACAACTCAAACATACGTGCCCTTGAGCACAGCTCAAAATATTGCTTGGGGGCTCTTTTGTTCTAAAGAACAAAGAGTTTTTATAACCCTTGCAATAGGCTTAAAAGCCAGGCTTGGAATCCAGGTGTATTCACCTAAAACCCCGGGTTATCCTGCCTTTTTAAGTAAGCCACTCCGCCCAGGTAATCTTGGAATGACCCGCCGAACGTTTGACAAGTCAATCTTATACAGACATTGAACTTGTCAAAGTTAAAACGACGATTGGTTAATGTTGTTGGGGAACGTAGTAATTTCAAAAAAATTCCTACGCACACGCAAGATCATGGTGATGCATAACAGCGAGAGGGGAGAGTGTTGTCCACGTACCCTCGTAGACTGAAAGCGGAAGCATTAGCACAACGCAATTGATGTGGTCGTACGTCTTCACGATCCGACCGATCAAGTACCGAACGCACGACACCTCCGAGTTCAGCACACGTTCAGCCCGATGACGTCCCTGTGTAACATCCCAAATTTTCAATTTGGAATGTTATACATTAGATCATCATGCATATCATATTTTATTTTTTTGCTTTTGGTTGATCCTAGAAATTCTACGCAACTCAATGACCCACGGAGAGAGTTGGGGATTTCGTTATTTTCATATTTGAATTCTCTCAAATTTTGAGAATAGGATCATTTGATTTTATTTATTTTATCATCAATTATTTCTATTACAAAAATATGAGAGAGGGAATAAAATGACTTTCCCAAAATAAAGAAATATTGATGATTTAATAAAAAATCAAATAAGATTTTATTTCGGAGTTTTTCGGTGTTTTATTTGAATTTAGGAAAAAAGTGTGTTTTTCAAAATTGCATTTAGACCCAAATAAATGTTCACCTTGTGTGGCTTGATTTTAGAAGTCCGTGAAAATTTATTTTGGAATTTTTGGAGTACGTTTAGTATTTCTTTTTATTTTTCTTCCAAGCGGAATAATAAAAAAAAACGAACCGACTTTGGGCCGTACCCGAGCGGGACACCGCCCGGGGGCAGCCTTTAAATAGCGCTGCCCCGAGCCGCCCAGCCCATCAGCCCCGCCTCGATCCGCGAGCGTCGCCGGAGCCGCCGCCGACGATCCCGCCGCCCGAGGTTCGTCGCGCCTCATTTTCCGTGCCGAAAAAAAGAAAGAAAAAAATATCGGCGTTCGTCGTTTTTCTTTTTCTCGGATTAAATCCGCGATTTTTCTGATCGCGATTCCTGATCCGATTTTCGTTTTAGTTTAACTTTTCGCTCGTTTATCGAAATCAGGCGATTCAAGCGCCTAGGGATTCATCTCGAAACCCTCTACCCGTTTAACCAACTTAAACAAGATTTTGCTACTGTAAAATTTGCCCTAGATCTAGATTACTAGAACGAAGTTTTTTCTTTCACCGTTTGACTTTCGTTGCTTCGTTCGATTTGATTCTTTTTGCAAACTAGAGTTCTTAAGTTGAATCTTCTGGTTAGATCTCTTATTTGAGTTTTACCTGTGCTTTAGATGAGTTCTTATTGTATGCTTGTTTGTTTGTCTGCGATAGAATACCCGGAGTGCGCCGCTTGTTACTTCGAATCGTTAGGTTTCGCAGATCATCAGCAAGGCAAGTAACACTTTGATCATACCTTTTCTACTACCCAGTTTTATTGCATTAGATCAATCCTCACACATTGCATGATTAGGATCTAATTAAATTGTGGGATGGGAGTAGATGAGGTAGTACCTATTACCTGTTTATTATCAAACCTTTGGGAGTTACTTCTACGTTTGCTTATTATGCCATGCTATGCTAGTAGACGTGGATTGGGTGAGTGAAATCCATGACAGATGTGAGATTGTTAATTAATGGTTTATCTAAGGTGGCAACTTAAACACACATCTGGGTGGATTGAGGCACCTGGGTATTCCAGGACTTGCCTATTTTCTTTTGGACCGCCACCCAGGCTCAAAGGGATCATGAGACTATTCATACTAGAAACTTCCGTGTGCAGCCACAAGCTATTATGGGCTCTAGCATAGTTGACTAAGTTGTGCGAACTCTTATAGTGGTAGACTAGCAGATGTAGGGGATGTAGGTGGTACGGTCTACCCGATCGTAAGGTGCTAGCGCTTCTGAAAGACTATGTCTCGGTCATCCGTCTTCTCAAACACCATGTAGTGCGAGAAACCAAACGGAGGCGATCGAGTCTTGTGGGGAAAAGTGCGCAAACCTCTGCAGAGTGTAATAAACTAATCATGGTTAGCCGTGTCCCTGGTTATGGACATCTTGAGTATCTAGTACTTGGATTTTCATGTGAATCTCAACATGTTACTCTAAATTAATTTTGTGGGCTTTGTTTAATGATGATGCTTAATTGGGATTGAGAATGCTGTCAACCATTCTCAATGTTTAACAACCACCATGATAGTAATTAAATTTTATTCCTTTGAAGTAGGAAAAAACTGGCTTTATGCAAAATTGTAACCATAGAGCTTTCCACCAGCCAAATATGCATATAGTATAGTTGTTTCATTCCATTACTCTCTATGTGTTACCTTGCCAGCATATTCCATGTGCTGACCCATTTCGGGCTACAACATTAATCTTGCAGACTTTTCAGACGACGATTAAGGACTTTTTAGGTCGTGGTTCTATACTCAGTGATGCCGTTGGAGTTGATGGACTCACTTATCTTCCAAGCCTTCTGCTGTTATCGTTATTAGATGGCCTTAAGCCATATTTATTGTAATAAGTTCTCTTTTGAGACACTCGATGTAATAAGTGTGTGATTGCTACTCTGTTATAAATCCTCCGAGTACTATGTGGTGTCAGCATTACTGATCCAGGGATGACACCGGAGCATAGAGATCAGACTGTTTGAGGTCTGGTCGCTACAGAGATGGTATCAGAGCACACACTGACTGTAGGACACGACCACTGAGTTAGAGACCTAGACTACTATTCACTCTCTTCTCTTTTGACCTCTCATCTTTTCTACTCTTTAGGATGGCGGATGCAAGGAACAAGTTCACACAACTGGATGAAGATACACCCTTTGGACGTCACTTGAAGGAAGTCACTAGATACCTGAACATAGGAGTACCAAGTTTCACCGGAACCTACAACGCCACTTTACCTGAAGAAGAGCACTGGATGATTCAAGTTCAAGTTCCAGGAAGGACGTTCATGCCAGTCACTGAGCCCATAGAGTTTTCTTTTGATGCACCAACTTGGACTCTAGGAAAGAGCATGGCAGCTCACATCGCCATGGGATGCATTGGAGAAGTCTACCGCAAGGATCTCAAGGATACTATCTACTAGATTTGTGGGCGCCGAGATGAGCACTGGGAGATGATCAGTACCAGGAAGGATAGGTCAATCGCAGCTTTTATCCAGGAGCTAAACCAGCACATTCGACGACAGGAGAACCAGATGTGCGCCGACATGATAGATCTGAAGAAGGCTAAGACTAGAATCAAGGAACTGGAGGAAGAACTCAAGGCTACACGTGAAGATTATGAAGAGGAAATTGAAGTATTGGTGGAGAAGAATGATGACCTGATCAAGAAGATTGGTATATTTATGGGAGGCCCTACGCCAGTAGATGAAGATGAAGAACCCCAGGAGATTAGCCCAGAAGACTACATAATCATCGACGGCACCGACTCGGAACCAGATAGTAGCGATGATGACTATGTTGATGAAGCTGGAGCAGATATTATGGAGTCAACGACCGTAGAATATTTCTAGTAGACCACCTCATTAGTAGTAGTAGTCCACCATGTAAATATAGTAGTCCGAGCACTTTTGCGATAGATAGATCGATTTTATGCCTTTGTTTGATTGATTGAAGTGAATTGTTTGCTTTTGCCTCATGTGCATATGGGTAGTGTTTTCTCTTTAGACCCCCTCTATTCTTATATCTCATCTTTTCTAAACCCTCAGATGCCTTCGAGACGTGACCCCGGATTTGCCTTTCCACCGGAGCTCACCCAGTTGATCTAGCAGCAGAACACATTGATGCAGTTGCTAGTCCAGAATCAGAATCAGGGGAACAACAACAACAACCCACCACCACCACCACCACCTGTTGACCACTTAGCCCGTTTTCTTAGGCTGAATTCGCCGGTGTTTTCCAGTAGCACCGAGCCGATAGTAGCGGACGATTGGCTCCACAAGACAGCTAGGGAGTTGACCATAGTAGGATGCACAGATGCGGAGAAGGTGAAGTTTGCCGCACATCAGCTAGAAGGACCCGCAGCATCATGGTGGGAGAATTTCACAGCCACTTTCCCTGTCGACACTGTCACATGGGACCAGTTTCAGCAGGCTTTTCGTACTACACATGTTTCAGCAGGAGCTATGGACATGAAGAAGCATGAGTTTCGCAACTTGTGCCAAGGAGGAAGGACAGTTGGCCAGTATGTGGAGGAATTTAGTAAGCTAGCACGTTATGCCCCAGATGATGTTGCTACAGATGCAGCTAAGCAAGAGAAGTTTCTGGAAGGACTAAATGATGAGTTGAGCATGTAGTTGATGGTAGCAACCTTCAACAACTACCAGGAGTTGGTAGATCATGCTCTTATGATTGAAGGGAAGCAGCAGCAAATTGAGAATCGCAAGAGGAAGTATGGACAAGGAAAGTACAATTCAGGAGCTCAGCAGAAGCCACGTTTTACCCCTAGACCGGGAGGACATTTTCAGCATACCCATGGAGTAGGTAGCTCACACAATCACAATGGCACCAAGAATGGTAATGGCAATGGAGGAAGCAACGGCCAGAATCGCACCAACCCATCAACCCCAGCCAAGAAGGACTTAAGCCAAGTCACTTGTTTTAAGTGTTCGAAGACAGGACATTATGCAAATGAATGTCCTGAATTGCAAAATGGAAATAGCAATGGAAGTTCTGGGAAGAAGCCGAACCCTTTCAATAGGGGACATGTGAACCACGTTAGCGTGGAGGAGGTTGAAGCTCAGCCCGATGTAGTAATAGGTAAGTTTTTGGTTAAGTCATTTACTGCACTCGTTCTTTTTGATACTGGTGCATCGCATTCATACATCTCAAGGGCATTTGTGGATAAGTATAACCTACCAACCCAAGCCCTTAGGTCACCCATGTTAGTAACCTCACCCGGAGTAGAGTATGTGGCTAGTCTATGGTGTGATTGGTTACCATTAAGGATTGGTAACTATGTTTTTCCCTCAGACCTAATAGTATTGGAATCTCAAGGATTGGATGTGATATTAGGCATGGATTGGTTATCAAAGTATGAAGGGAATACTGAATGTGCTAGTAAGACAATTTTGCTTACCACCCCAGAAGGGAGAAGGATCAAGTATGTATCCCGACATGTGCCAAAGAGGACTCAAGTAAATTGCCTAACAGGAGTTGTGCAGGAGGAAGTACTAGTAGTAAGGGATTTTCCCGATGTATTTCTGGAAGAGTTGCCAGGCATGCCACCGGATAGAGATATTGAGTTTTTGATTGAGCTATTACCAGGCACAGGTCCAATATCAAAGAGACCATATAGGATGCCAGCAAAGGATTTGGTGGAAATTAAGAAGTAGATTAAGGAGTTACTGGATAAGGGATATATTCGCCCAAGTTCTTCGCCTTGGGGATCGCCAGTACTTCTAGTGGAGAAGAAGGATGGATCGTTAAGGATGGTTGTTGATTATCGAGGATTGAATGAAGTAACGATCAAGAACAAGTACCCACTACCAATGGTCAACGGTCTGTTTGATCAGTTGCAAGGAGCTAAGGTATTTTCCAAGATCGATCTGCGATCAGGATACCACCAGTTGAAGATTCGAGAACAGGATATTCCGAAGACAGCTTTTACTACCAGGTATGGGTTGTACGAGTATACCGTCATGTCATTTGGTCTGACTAATGCACCTGCCTATTTTATGAACATGATGAACAAAGTGTTTGTGGAGTTTTTGGATAAGTTCGTCGTAGTGTTCATTGATGATATCCTGGATTATTCGAAGAATGAAGAGGAACATAAGGAGCATTTGCGTTTGGTACTTGGAAAGCTTAGAGAACATCAATTATATGCCAAATTCAGCAAATGTGAGTTTTGCTTGAAGGAAGTAGGATTCCTCGGACATGTTATATCTGGAGAAGGTATAGCAGTAGATCCCGCTAAATTCGAAACCGTGACCAAGTGGGAAGCCCCAACAACAGTTGGAGAGATCCGAAGTTTTCTTGGACTCGCAGGATACTACCGGAGATTTATTGAGAACTTCTCAAAGATTGCGAAGCCTATGACTGAGTTGTTAAAGAAGGATACCAAGTTCATATGGACAAAGGAATGTGAGGCTAGTTTCCAGGAGTTGAAGAAACGCTTAGTTACCTCACTAGTATTGATCTTGTCAGACTAGACCAAGGATTATGAGGTGTATTGCGACGCTTCACGTCGAGGACTTGGAGCAGTGCTTATGCAGGAAGGAAGAGTTGTTTCATATGCCTCAAGACAACTGAAACCTCATGAGTTGAATTATGCCACGCATGATTGGAGTTAGCAGCCGTAGTGCATGCATTGAAGACATGGAGACATTCTCTCATTGGAAATCATTGTGAGGTGTACACGGATCATAAGAGTTTGAAGTACATTTTCACCCAGAAGGAGTTAAATTTCAGATAAAGGAAATGGTTGGAGCTTTATCAAGGATTATGATATGAAATTGCATTATCACCCCAGAAAAGCTAATGTAGTAGCTGACGCATTAAGTCGCAAGAGCCATGTCAATACATTAATGACGGGAGGAATACCAAGGGAGTTAGCCGAAAATCTTTCTGAACTATGTTTAGAAAATGTTCCGAGAGGCTATGTAGCAGCAATGGAGATTCAGTCAACCTTGATGGATAAAATCAGGGAAGCTCAGAAAGCTGACAAAGAGATTGCCGCTATAAAGGAGAAACTGAGCAAAGGAAAAGCTAAAGGATTTCGTGAGGATGAGCACGACACCTTATGGTTTAAAGAACGTGTTTATGTGCCCAATGACCCGGAGATCAGGAAGTTGATTTTGCAAGAGGCACACGACTCACTGTATTCAATTCACCCAGGAAATACCAAGATGTATCTGGATTTGAAGGATATTTTCTGGTGGACCGGAATGAAGAAGGATATAGCGGAGTATGTAGCAGTTTGTGATGTATGTCAGAGAGTAAAGGCAGAGCATCAGAAGCCAGCAGGATTGTTACAACCATTGTCGATACCCGAATGGAAGTGGGATAAGCTGGGCATGGATTTTATCACGGGATTGCCCAGGACTCGTTCAGGCTATGACTCGATTTGGGTTGTAGTTGATCGATTGACGAAAGTAGCTCATTTCATCCCAGTAAAGACCACTTATACCAGTGCTAAGTTGGCAAAGATATACATGACCAGGATCGTATGTCTGCATGGAGTTCCAAGGAGTATCGTATCAGATAGAGGAACCCAGTTTACCTCAAAGTTCTGGAAGCAGTTGCACGAAACTTTGGGTACCAGGCTAGAATTCAGTACAGCTTTTCATCCACAGACAGATGGACAAACCGAGAGAGTCAATTAGATTTTGGAGGATATGCTGAGAGCTTGTGCGCTAGATTACGGATCTAGTTGGGACGATAATTTGCCATATGTAGAGTTCTCTTACAACAACAGTTACCAAAACAGTTTGAAGATGGCCCCTTTTGAAGCTTTGTACGGAAGGAGGTACAGGACACCGCTGTCATGGGACGAATTTGGAGACCGCCAGTTGTTTGGACCTGACTTGATTAAAGAGTCTGAACAGAAGATGAAATTGATTCGTGATAGGCTCAAGGTAGCCCAGTCCAGACAGAAGAGTTATGCAGATTCTAAATGCAAGGAGACAGTTTACAAAGTCAGAGATAGAGCTTATCTTCGAGTATCTCCACTTCGGGGAACAAAGCGTTTTGGAGTTAAGGGAAAGTTAGCGCCATGATTTGTAGGACCATATCGAGTTTTGGAGCGTATGGGAGAAGTGGCCTACAAGTTGGAATTGCCCGAAGGATTGTCAGGAGTTCATGATGTGTTCCACGTTTCTCAGTTAAAGAAGTGTCACACGGAGATGGCTGACATACCGTTGAGAGACACAATGCCATTGGAAACAGTTCAGTTGGATAACGATTTGACCTACGAGGAGAAACCAGTTAAGATCCTCGAATTTGCCAGCCGAGTTACCCGCAGCAAGGTTATTAAGTTTTGCAAAGTTCAGAGGAGCCACCACACGGAGGATGGCGCCACCTGGGAGCGAGAGGAAGATTTTCTCAAAGACCACCCTCACCTATTTTCTAGCCAACCCGAATCTCGAGGGCGAGATTCATCTTAAGGGGGTAGGTTTGTAACATCCCAAATTTTCAATTTGGAATGTTATACATTTGATCATCATGCATATCATATTTTATTTTTTTGCTTTTGGTTGATCCTAGAAATTCTACGCAACTCAATGACCCACGGAGAGAGTTGGGGATTTCGTTATTTTCATATTTGAGTTCTCTCAAATTTTGAGAATAGGATCATTTGATTTTATTTATTTTATCATCAATTATTTCTATTACAAAAATATGAGAGAGGGAATAAAATGACTTCCCAAAATAAAGAAATATTGAGGATTTAATAAAAATCAAATAAGATTTTATTTCAGAGTTTTTCGGTGTTTTATTTGAATTTAGGAAAAAAGTGTGTTTTTCAAAATTGCATTTAGGGCCCAAATAAATGTTCACCTTGTGCGGCTTGATTTTAGAAGCCCGTGAAAATTTATTTCGGAATTTTTGGAGTCCGTTTAGTATTTCTTTTTATTTTTCTTCCGAGCGGAATAATTAAAAAAACGAACCGACTTCGGGCCGTACCCGAGCGGGACACCGCCAGGGGGCACCCTTTAAATAGCGCCGCCCTGAGCTGCCCCAGCCCATCAGCCCAGCTTCGATCCGCGCGCGTCGCCGGAGCCGCCGCCGCCGACGATCCCGCCGCCCGAGGTTCGTCGCGCCTCGTTTTCCGTGCCGAAAAAAGGAGAGAAAAAAATATCGGTGTTCGTCGTTTTTCTCGGATTAAATCCGCGATTTTTCTGATCGCGATTCCTGATCCGATTTTCGTTTTAGTTTAACTTTTCGCTCGTTTATCAGAATCAGGCGATTCAAGCGCCTAGGGATTCGTCTTGAAACCCTCTACCCGTTTAATCAACTTAAGCAAGATTTTGCTACTGTAAAATTTGCCCTAGATCCAGATTACTAGAACGAAGTGTTTTCTTTCGCTGTTTGACTTTCGTTGCTTCGTTCGATTTGATTCTTTTTGCAAACCAGAGTTCTTAAGTTGAATCTTCTGGTTAGATCTCTTATTTGAGTTTTACCTGTGCTTTAGATGAGTACTTATTGTATGCTTGTTTGTTTGTCTGTGATAGAATACCCGGAGTGCGCCGCCTGTTACTTCGAGTCGTTAGGTTTCGCGGATCATCAGCGAGGCAAGTAACACTTTGATCATACCTTTTCTACTATCCAGTTTTATTGCATTAGATCAATCCTCACACATTGCATGATTAGGATCTAATTAAATTGTGGGATGGGAAGTAGATGAGGTAGTACCTATTACCTGTTTATTATCAAACCTTTGGGAGTTACTTCTACGTTTGCTTATTATGCCATGCTATGCTAGTAGACGTGGATTGGGTGAGTGAAATCCATGACAGATGTGAGATTGTTAATTAATGGTTTATCTAAGGTGGCAACTTAAACACACATCTGGGTGGATTGAGGCACCTGGGTATTCCAGGACTTGCCTGTTTTCTTTTGGACTGCCACCCAGGCTCAAAGGGATCATGAGACTATTCATACTAGAAACTTTCGTGTGCAGCCACAAGCTATTATGGGCTCTAGCATAGTTGACTAAGTTGTGCGAACTCTTACAGTGGTAGACTAGCAGATGTAGGGGATGTAGGTGGTACGGTCTACCCGATCGTAAGGTGCTAGTGCTTCTGAAAGACTATGTCTCGGTCATCCGTCTTCTCAAACACCATGTAGTATGAGAAACCAAACGGAGGCGATCGAGTCTTGTGGGGAAAAGTGCGCAAACCTCTGCAGAGTGTAATAAACTAATCATGGTTAGCCGTGTCCCCGGTTATGGACATCTTGAGTATCTAGTACTTCGATTTTCATGTGAATCTTAACATGTTACTCTAAATTAATTTTGTGGGCTTTGTTTAATGATGATGCTTAATTGGGATTGAGAATGCTGTCAACCATTCTCAATGTTTAACAACCACCATGATAGTAATTAAATTTTATTCCTTTGAAGTAGGGAAAAATTGGCTTTACGCAAAACTGTAACCATAGAGCTTTTCACCAGCCAAATATGCATATAGTATAGCTGTTTCATTCCATTACTCTCTACGTGTTACCTTGCCAGCATATTCCATGTGCTAACCCGTTTCGGGTTGCAACGTTAATGTTGCAGACTTTTTAGACGACGATTAAGGAGTTTTTAGGTCGTGGTTCTATACTCAGTGATGCCATTGGAGTTGATGGACTCACTTATCTTCCAAGCCTTCCGCTGTTATCATTATTAGATGGCCTTAAGCCATATTTATTGTAATAAGTTCTCTTTTGAGACACTCGATGTAATAAGTGTGCGATTGCTACTCTATTATAAATCCTCCGAGTACTGTCTGGTGTCAGCATTACTGATCCAGGGATGACACCGGAGCACAGAGATCAGACTGTTTGAGGTCTGGTCGCTACAACCTCGAACTTCAATCCAGCCGAGTGTTGAGGGAGAGTTTCGTCAGCACGACGGCGTGGTGACGATGATGATGTTCTACCGACGCAGGGCTTCGCCTAAGCACCGCTATAGTATTATCGAGGTGGACTATGGTGGAGGGGGGGTACCGCACACGGCTAAAAGATCAAATCAATTGTTGTGTCTATGGGATCCCCTGCCCCGTATATAAAGGAGCAAGGGGGGAGGTGCAGCCGGCCATGAGGAGGCGCGCCGAGAGGAGTCCTACTCCCACCGGGAGTAGGACTCCCTTGAAGGAAATATGCCCTAGAAGCAATAATAAAGTTATTATTTATTTCCTTATATATCATGATCAAAGTTTATTATTCATGCTAGAATTGTATTAAGCGGAAACATGATACATGTGTGAATACATGGACAGATAGAGTGTCACTAGTATGCCTCTACTAAACTAGCTTGTTAATCAAAGATGGTTATGTTTCCTAACCATGGACAAAGAGTTGTCATTTGATTAACAGGATCACATCATTAGTTGAATGATCTGATTGACATGACCCATTCCATTAGCTTAGCACCCGATCGTTTAGTATGTTGCTATTGCTTTCTTCATGACTTATACATGTTCCTATGACTATGAGATTATGCAACTCCCGTTTGCCAGAGGAACACTTTGTGTGCTACCAAACGTCACAACGTAACTGGGTGATTATAAAGGAGCTCTATAGGTGTCTCCAAAGGTACATGTTGGGTTGGCGTATTTCGAGATTAGGATTTGTCACTCCGATTGTCGGAGAGGTATCTCTGGGCCCTCTCGGTAATGCACATCACTTAAGCCTTGCAAGCATTGCAACTAATGAGTTAGTTGTGGGATGATGTATTACAGAACGAGTAAAGAGACTTGCCGGTAACGAGATTGAACTAGGTATGGGATACCGACGATCGAATCTCGGGCAAGTAACATACCGATGACAAAGGGAACAACGTATGTTGTTATGCGGTCTGACCGATAAAAGATCTTCGTAGAATATGTAGGAGCCAATATGAGCATCTAGGTTCCGCTATTGGTTATTGACCGGAGACGTGTCTCGGTCATGTCTACATTGTTCTCGAACCCGTAGGGTCCGCACGCTTAAGGTTACGATGACAGTTATATTATGAGTTTATGCATTTTGATGTACCGAAGGTTGTTCGGAGTCCCGGATGTGATCACGGACATGACGAGGAGTCTCGAAATGGTCCAGACATAAAGATTGATATATTGGAAGCCTATGTTTGGATATCGGAAGTGTTCCGGGTGAAATCAGGATTTTACCAGAGTACCGGGAGGTTACCGGAACCCCCCGGGAAGTATATGGGCCTTAGTGGGCCTTAGTGGAAGAAGAGAAGAGGCAGCCAGGGCTGGGCCGCGCGCCCCTCCACCCCTAGTCTGAATAGGACAAGGAGAGAGGGGGCCGGCGCCCCCCTCCTTCTCTCTCTCTCTTTTCCAACCTCACGAATCCTATTCCAACTAGGAAAGGGGGGAGGCCTACTCCCAGAGGGAGTAGGACTCCTCCTGGCGCGCCTCTCCTGGCCGTCCGGCCCCCCTCCCTTGAACCTTTATATACGGAGGCAGGGGCACCCCCTAGAGACACAAGTTGATCCACGTGATCATATTCTTAGCCGTGTGCAGTGCCCCCTTCCACCATAGTCCTCGATAATATTGTAGCGGTGCTTAGGCGAAGCCCTGCGACGGTAGTACATCAAGATCGTCACCACGCCGTCGTGCTGACGGAACTCTTCCCCGACACTTTGCTGGATCGGAGTCCGGGGATCGTCATCGAGCTGAACGTGTGCTAGAACTCGGAGGTGCCATATTTTCGGTGCTTGATCGGTCGGGCCGTGGAGATGTACGACTACATCAACCAAATGCTTCCGTTGTCGATCTACAAGGGTACGTAGATCATACTCTCCCCTCTCGTTGCTATGCATCACCATGATCTTGCGTGTGCGTAGGAAATTTTTTGAAATTACTACGAAACCCAACAGTGGCATCCGAGCCTAGGTTTTATATGTTGATGTTATATGCACGAGTAGAACACAAGTGAGTTGTGGGCGATATAAGTCATACTGCGTACCAGCATGTCATACTTTGGTTCGGCGGTATTGTTGGACGAAGCGGCCCGAACCGACATTACGCGTACGCTTACGCGAGACCGGTTCTCCCGACGTGCTTTGCACATAGGTGGCTTGCGGGTGACAGTTTCTCCAACTTTAGTTGAACCGAGTGTGGCTACGCCCGGTCCTTGCAAAGGTTAAAACAGCACCAACTTGACAAACTATCGTTGTGGTTTTGATGCGTAGGTAAGATTGGTTCTTGCTTAAGCCCGTAGCAGCCACGTAAAACATGCAACAACAAAGTAGAGGACGTCTAACTTGTTTTTGCAGGGCATGTTGTGATGTTATATGGTCAAGACATGATGCTAAATTTTAATGTATGAGATGATCATGTTTTGTAACCGAGTTATCGGCAACTGGCAGGAGCCATATGGTTGTCGCTTTATTGTATGCAATGCAATCGCGCTGTAATGCTTTACTTTATCACTAAGCGGTAGCGATAGTCGTGGAAGCATAAGATTGGCGAGACGACAACGATGCTACAATGGAGATCAAGGTGTCGCGCCGGTGACGATGGTAATCATGACGATGCTTCGGAGATGGAGATCACAAGCACAAGATGATGATGGCCATATCATATCACTTATATTGATTGCATGTGATGTTTATCTTTTATGCATCTTATCTTGCTTTGATTGACGGTAGCATTATAAGATGATCTCTCACTAAATTATCAAGAAGTGCTCTCCCTGAGTATGCACCGTTGCGAAAGTTCTTCGTGCTGAGACACCACATGATGATCGGGTGTGATAGGCTCTACGTTCAAATACAACGGGTGCAAAACAGTTGCACACGCGGAATACTCAGGTTATACTTGACGAGCCAAGCATATACAGATATGGCCTCGGAACACGGAGACCGAAATGTCGAGCGTGAATCATATAGTAGATATGATCAACATAGTGATGTTCACCAATGAAACTACTCCATCTCACGTGATGATCGGACATGGTTTAGTTGATTTGGATCACGTAATCACTTAGAGGATTAGAGGGATGTCTATCTAAGTGGGAGTTCTTTAAGTAATATGATTAATTGAACCTAAATTTATCATGAACTTAGTACCTGATAATATCTTGCTTGTTTATGTATGATTGTAGATAAATGGCCCGTGCTGTTGTTCCGTTGAATTTTAATGTGTTCCTTGAGAAAGCAAAGTTGAAAGATGATGGTAGCAATTACACGGACTGGGTCCGTAACTTGAGGATTATCCTCATTGCTGCACAGAAGAATTACGTCCTGGAAGCACCGCTAGGTGCCAGGCCTGCTGCTGGAGCAACACCAGATGTTGTGAACGTCTGGCAGAGCAAAGCTGATGACTACTCGATAGTTCAGTGTGCCATGCTTTATGGCTTAGAACCGGGACTTCAACGACGTTTTGAACGTCATGGAGCATATGAGATGTTCCAGGAGTTGAAGTTAATATTTCAAGCAAATGCCCGGATTGAGAGATATGAAGTCTCCAATAAGTTCTATTGCTGCAAGATGGAGGAGAACAGTTCTGTCAGTGAGCATATACTCAAAATGTCTGGGTATAATAATCACTTGATTCAAATGGGAGTTAGTCTTCCAGATGATTACGTCATTGACAGAATTCTCCAATCACTGCCACCAAGCTACAAGAGCTTCGTGATGAACTATAGTATGCAAGGGATGAATAAGACTATTCGCAAGCTCTTCGCAATGCTGAAAGCTGCGGAGGTAGAAATCAAAAAGGAGCATCAAGTGTTGATGGTCAACAAGACCACTAGTTTCAAGAAAAAGGGCAAAGGGAAGAAGAAGGGGAACTTCAAGAAGAACAACAAGCAAGTTGCTGCTCAAGAGAATAAACTCAAGTCTGGACCTAAGCCTGAAACTGAGTGTTTCTACTACAAGCAAACTGGTCACTGGAAGCGGAACTGCCCCAAGTATTTGGTGGATAAGAAGGATGGCAAGGTGAACAAAGGTATATGTGATATACATGTTATTGATGTGTACCTTACTAATGCTCGCAGTAGCACCTGGGTATTTGATACTAGTTCTGTTGCTAATATTTGCAACTCGAAACAGGGACTACGGATTAAGCGAAGATTGGCTAAGGACGAGGTGACGATGCGCGTGGGAAACGGTTCCAAAGTCGATGTGATCGCAGTCGGCACGCTACCTCTACATCTACCTTCGGGATTAATATTAGACCTAAATAATTGTTATTTGGTGCCAGCGTTAAGCATGAACATTATATTTGGATCTTGTTTGATGCGAGATGGTTATTCATTTAAATCAGAGAATAATGGTTGTTCTATTTATATGAGTAATATCTTTTATGGTCATGCACCCTTGAAGAGTGGTCTATTCTTATTGAATCTCAATAGTAGTAACACACATATTCATAATGTTGAAGCCAAAAGATGCAGAGTTGATAATGATAGTGCAACTTATTTGTGGCACTGCCGTTTAGGTCATATCGGTGTAAAGCGCATGAAGAAACTCCATACTGATGGACTTTTGGAACAACTTGATTATGAATCACTTGGTACTTGCAGACCGTGCCTCATGGGCAAGATGACTAAAACGCCGTTCTCTGGTACTATGGAGAGAGCAACAGATTTGTTGGAAATCATACATACAGATGTATGTGGTCCAATGAATATTGAGGCTCGTGGCGGATATCGTTATTTTCTCACGTTCACAGATGACTTAAGCAGATATGGGTATATCTACTTAATGAAACATAAGTCTGAGACATTTGAAAAGTTCAAAGAATTTCAGAGTGAAGTTGAAAATCATCGTAACAAGAAAATAAAGTTTCTATGATCTGATCGTGGAGGAGAATATTTGAGTTACGAGTTTGGTGTACATTTGAAACAATGCGGAATAGTTTCGCAACTCACGCCACCCGGAACACCACAGCGTAATGGTGTGTCCGAACGTCGTAATCGTACTTTACTAGATATGGTGCGATCTATGATGTCTCTTACTGATTTACCGCTATCGTTTTGGGGTTATGCTTTGGAGACGGCCGCATTCATGTTAAATAGGGCACCATCAAAATCCGTTGAGACGACGCCTTATGAACTATGGTTTGGCAAGAAACCAAAGTTGTCATTTCTGAAAGTTTGGGGCTGTGATGCTTATGTGAAAAAGCTTCAACCTGATAAGCTCAAACCCAAATCGGAGAAATGTGTCTTCATAGGATATCCAAAGGAGACTATTGGATACACCTTCTATCACAGATCCGAAGGCAAGACTTTTGTTGCTAAGTTCGGAAACTTTCTAGAGAAGGAGTTTCTCTCGAAAGAAGTGAGTGGGAGGAAAGTAGAACTTGACGAGTTAACTATACCTGCTCCCTTATTGGAAAGTAGTGCATCACAGAAAACTGTTTCTGTGACACCTACACCAATTAGTGAGGAAGCTAATGATAATGATCATGAAACTTCAGAACAAGATACTACTGAACCTCGTAGATCAACCAGAGTGAGATCCGCACCAGAGTGGTACGGTAATCCTGTTCTGGAAGTCATGCTACTAGATCATGATGAACCTACGAACTATGAAGAAGCGATGGTGAGCCCAGATTCCGCAAAATGGCTTGAAGCCATGAAATCTGAGATGGGATCCATGTATGAGAACAAAGTATGGACTTTGGTTCACTTGCCCAATGATCGGCAAGCAATTGAGAATAAATGGATCTTCAAGAAGAAGACTGATGCCGACGGTAATATTACTGTCTACAAAGCTCGACTTGTCGCAAAAGGGTTTCGGCAAGTTCAAGGGGTTGACTACGATGAGACCTTCTCACCCGTAGCGATGCTTAAGTCTGTCCGAATCATGTTAGCAATTGCCGCATTTTATGATTATGAAATTTGGCAGATGGATGTCAAAACTGCATTCCTGAATGGATTTCTGGAAGAAGAGTTGTATATGATGCAACCAGAAGGTTTTGTCGATCCAAAGGGAGCTAACAAAGTGTGCAAGCTCCAGCGATCCATTTATGGACTGGTGCAAGGCTCTCGGAGTTGGAATAAACGCTTTCATAGTGTGATCAAAGCATTTGGTTTTATACAGACTTTTGGAGAAGCCTGTATTTACAAGAAAGTGAGTGGGAGCTCTGTAGCATTTCTGATATTATATGTGGATGACATATTACTGATCGGAAATGATATAGAATTTCTGGATAGCATAAAGGGATACTTGAATAAGAGTTTTTCAATGAAAGACCTCGGTGAAGCTACTTACATATTAGGCATAAAGATCTATAGAGATAGATCAAGACGTTTAATTGGACTTTCACAAAGCACATACCTTACCAAGATTTTGAATAAGTTCAAAATGGATCAAGCAAAGAAAGGGTTCTTGCCTGTGTTACAAGGTGTGAAGTTGAGTCAGACTCAATGCCCGACCACTGCAGAAGATAGAGAGAAAATGAAAGATGTTCCCTATGCTTCAGCCATAGGCTCTATCATGTATGCAATGCTGTGTACCAGACCTGATGTGTGCCTTGCTATAAGTCTAGCAGGGAGGTACCAAAGTAATCCAGGAGTGGATCGATGGACAGCGGTCAAGAACATCCTGAAGTACCTGAAAAGGACTAAGGATATGTTTCTCGTATATGGAGGTGACAAAGAGCTCATCGTAAACGGTTACGTTGATGCAAGCTTTGACACTAATCCGGACGATTCTAAAATCGCAAACTGGATACGTGTTTACATTAAACGGTGGAGCTGTCAGTTGGTGCAGTTCTAAACAAAGCGTCGTGGCGGGATCTACGTGTGAAGCGGAATACATAGCTGCTTCGGAAGCAGCAAATGAAGGAGTCTGGATGAAGGAGTTCATATCCGATCTAGGTGTCATACCTAGTGCATCGGGTCCAATGAAGATCTTTTGTGACAATACTGGTGCAATTGCCTTGGCGAAGGAATCCAGATTTCACAAGAGAACCAAGCACATCAAGAGACGCTTCAATTCCATCCGGGATCTAGTCCAGGTGGGAGACATAGAGATTTGCAAGATACATACGGATCTGAATGTTGCAGACCCGTTGACTAAGCCTCTTCCACGAGCAAAACATGATCAGCACCAAGGCTCCATGGGTGTTAGAATCATTACTGTGTAATCTAGATTATTGACTCTAGTGCAAGTGGGAGACTGAAGGAAATATGCCCTAGAGGCAATAATAAAGTTATTATTTATTTCCTTATATATCATGATAAAAGTTTATTATTCATGCTAGAATTGTATTAACCGGAAACATAATACATGTGTGAATACATAGACAGACAGAGTGTCACTAGTATGCCTCTACTAGACTAGCTTGTTAATCAAAGATGGTTATGTTTCCTAACCATGGACAAAGAGTTGTCATTTGATTAACAGGATCACATCATTAGTTGAATGATCTGATTGACATGACCCATTCCATTAGCTTAGCACCCGATCGTTTAGTATGTTGCTATTGCTTTCTTCATGACTTATACATGTTCCTATGACTATGAGATTATGCAACTCCCATTTGCCAGAGGAACACTTTGTGTGCTACCAAACTTCACAACGTAACTGGGTGATTATAAAGGAGCTCTACAGGTGTCTCCAAAGGTACATGTTGGGTTGGCGTATTTCGAGATTAGGATTTGTCACTCCGATTGTCGGAGAGGTATCTCTGGGCCCTCTCGGTAATGCACATCACTTAAGCCTTGCAAGCATTGCAACTAATGAGTTAGTTGCGGGATGATGTATTATAGAACGAGTAAAGAGACTTGCCGGTAACGAGATTGAACTAGGTATGGGATACCGACGATCGAATCTCGGGCAAGTAACATACCGATGACAAAGGGAACAACGTATGTTGTTATGCGGTCTGACCGATAAAAGATCTTCGAAGAATATGTAGGAGCCAATATGAGCATCCAGGTTCCGCTATTGGTTATTGACCGGAGACGTGTCTCGGTCATGTCTACATTGTTCTCAAACCCGTAGGGTCCGCATGCTTAAGGTTACGATGACAGTTATATTATGAGTTTATGCATTTTGATGTACCGAAGGTTGTTCGGAGTCCCGGATGTGATCACGGACATGACAAGGAGCCTCGAAATGGTCGAGACATAAAGATTGATATATTGGAAGCCTATGTTTGGATATTGGAAGTGTTCTGGGTGAAATCGGGATTTTACCGGAGTACCGGGAGGTTACCGGAACCCCCCGGGAAGTATATGGGCCTTAGTGGGCCTTAGTGGAAGAAGAGAAGAGGCAGCCAGGGCTGGGCCGCGCGCCCCTCCACCCCTAGTCCGAATAGGACAAGGAGAGAGGGGGCCGGCGCCCCCCTCCTTCTCTCTCTCTTTTCCCACCTCACGAATCCTATTCCAACTAGGAAAGGGGGGGAGTCCTACTCCCAGAGGGAGTAGGACTCCTCCTGGCGCGCCTCTCCTGGCCGGCCGGCCCCCCTCCCTTGAACCTTTATATACGGAGGCAGGGGCACCCCCTAGAGACACAAGTTGATCCACGTGATCATATTCTTAGCCGTGTGCGGTGCCCCCTTCCACCATAGTCCTCGGTAATATTGTAGCGGTGCTTAGGCGAAGCCCTATGACGGTAGTACATCAAGATCGTCACCACGCCGTCGTACTGACGGAACTCTTCCCCGACACTTTGCTGGATCGGAGTCCGGGGATCGTCATCGAGCTGAACGTGTGCTAGAACTCGGAGGTGCCGTAGTTTCGGTGCTTGATCGGTCGGGCCGTGGAGACGTACGACTACATCAACCAAATGCTTCCGTTGTCGATCTACAAGGGTACGTAGATCATACTCTCCCCTCTCGTCGCTATGCATCACCATGATCTTGCGTGTGCGTAGGAATTTTTTTGAAATTACTACGAAACCCAACAGTGGCATCCGAGCCTAGGTTTTATATGTTGATGTTATATGCACGAGTAGAACACAAGTGAGTTGTGGGCGATATAAGTCATACTGCTTACCAGCATGTCATACTTTGGTTCGGCGGTATTGTTGGACGAAGCGGCCCGAACCGAAATTACGCGTACGCTTACGCGAGACCGGTTCTCCCGACGTGCTTTGCACATAGGTGGCTTGCGGGTGACAGTTTCTCCAACTTTAGTTGAACCAAGTGTGGCTACGCCCGGTCCTTGCGAAGGTTAAAACAGCACCAACTTGACAAACTATCGTTGTGGTTTTGATGCGTAGGTGAGATTGGTTCTTGCTTAAGCCCGTAGGAGCCACGTAAAACATGCAACAACAAAGTAGAGGACGTCTAACTTGTTTTTGCAGGGCATCTTGTGATGTGATATGGTCAAGACATGATGCTAAATTTTATTGTATGAGATGATCATGTTTTGTAACCGAGTTATCGGCAACTGGCAGGAGCCATATGGTTGTCGCTTTATTTATGCAATGCAATCGCGCTGTGATGCTTTACTTTATCACTAAGCGGTAGCGATAGTCGTGGAAGCATAAGATTGGCGAGACGACAACGATGCGATGATGGAGATCAAGGTGTCGCGCCGGTGACGATGGTAATCATGACGATGCTTCGGAGATGGAGATCACAAGCACATCGAAACTCATAATATAACCGTCATCGAAACTTTAAGTGTGCGGACCCTATGGGTTCGAGAACTATGTAGACATGACCGAGACACGTCTCCGGTCAATAACAAATAGCGGAACCTATATGCTCATATTGGCTCCCACATATTCTACGAAGATCTTTATCGGTCAGACCGCATAACAACATATGTTGTTCCCTTTGTCATCGGTATGTTACTTACCCAAGATTCGATCGTCGGTATCTCAATACCTAGTTCAATCTCGTTACCGGCAAGTCTCTTTACTCGTTCTGTAATACATCATCCCGCAACTAACTCATTAGTTGCAATGCTTGCAAGGCTTAAGTGATGTGCATTACCGAGTGGGCCCAGAGATACCTCTCCGACAATCGGAGTGACAAATCCTAATCTCGAAATACGCCAACCCAACAAATACCTTCGGAGACACGAGTAGAGCACCTTTATAATCACCCAGTTACGTTGTGACGTTTGGTAGCACACAAAGTGTTCCTCCGGTAAACGGGAGTTGCATAATCTCATAGTCATAGAAACATGTATAAGTCATGAAGAAAGCAATAGCAACATACTAAACGATCCAGTGCTAAGCTAACGGAATGGGTCAAGTCAATCACATCATTCTCCTAATGATGTGATCCCGTTAATCAAATGACAACTCATGTCTATGGCTAGGAAACATAACCATCTTTGATCAATGAGCTAGTCAAGTAGAGGCATACTAGTGACACTCTGTTTGTCTATGTACTCACACAAGTATATTGTTTCTGGTTAATACAATTCTAGCATGAATAATAAACATTTATCATGATATAAGGAAATAAATAATAACTTTATTATTGCCTTTAGGGCATATTTCCTTCAAATGTGAGGTCCATCTTATAAGGTTTGGATATAGGTTTAACTCGGTGGCCTGACAGCCCATGAAAAGCCTCGTTTTTTGGCCTGGCAGCCCATGAAAAGCCTCGTTTTTTGTTGGTTTTTTATTCGATAATTTCTTTGTTTTTGAGGTTTATTTGATAAGGCTTATAAAGTTTTATGATTATAATTCACCGGTGTTTATTAACCCGGCCTGGCTTTTGACTATAAGTCGCCAGTATGAGATGAGATAATATCTGGTGTTTATTAACCCGGCCAGGCTTTCTTTATAAACCGGCAATCTCTGATAATTACCAGTGCTCAAAATTTTGGATTATCACCCTTACCGCACTGACTTGGTAAACCAACAGTGTGATCAAATATCACAGGTATGACATATTTTTAATCATATATGGTTATTATTCAGTTCAGCTTTGGTTATAGACTGTGATAGTTTCCTATGGTTTATATCGGGCATTATAACCCGTCCAGCGGTAAACTGCTAGGACACTTTTCACCTATTGTATGCAGGAACATATTCAAAATTTCTCATATCATAAAGCATACATGGCATATCTTAACATGGCGGATGAACAGTGTCATGCATAGCAAAATATGGACGATGGCATAGCAGAATAAGAGTTTACAGCTAGCCTATTACAAGGCGCTTGGTGCCCAAAAGATAATTGTTTTTAAGTCTTGCAGAAAGCAGATGATAAAGCGGCCCCGATTCATGAATCTTGGCCTGGCTGGCTTGAAGGCTGCGATTCATCCCTTGCCGATTCGTCTTCCTCCTCCACCATCTGGAAGTTGGGTTTGGACCAGTCAAAGCCACGTAAGGCGACGAATTCAGCTTCATCGTCAATCAGATCAGATGGGTCAATATCAGGGGCGAAAGTATGCTTACGAATCGACGGAATTAAATCCATCACTTTATATGAAGGAGTCTGCATCTTATGATTGTCTGCATGGTAAGCCGGCTGGCACTTGGTGAGATTGGTCTCTTCAATGATGATTGTTGCATGTGGACGAATCTCTTTGACATAGGAGGCAAAGTCTTGTTGGTCAAAAGAGGTTACATCTTCCTTCAGACTAGGATACCCACTCGCTACATCTGTCGGGTCTTGTTCGGGTACCCATGCTTTGGCACGGCTCAAGGCTGTTACAGCTCCGACTCTAGCACAAGACCGTTTGATTTCTTGAAACCTGTTGGGTAAGATGGTTAGTTTCTTCAAAACGTCACTTAACAGATTTGGTCCTTGATTCGTTAGGGAGATAGTAGTGAGAGTCCGCTGATCTCCAGTGTATAATTGCTCAATAAGCGCATAAACCGCCTTGAGCTTCACCAGTGTGTCTTGGCTAAGGTTGCTGCTCCTGGGACCTGAAAAAGGTCAAAGATTGGTTAAGTGGTGGCTTACATTATGATGACAAATAATTACTTTGGATAAATGACAAGGTGACTTGCCGAAGATAGCACAAACCATCTGAGACTCACGGTTCTTTAAACCGGTGAGTTCAGTGGTGACTTCCTCAAGAGCCGACTCTATTTTCTCAGCACGCTAAATTAGGGCATTCTTTTCCTTAGCCCGAGCCTCTTTATCCGCAGTGAAGCTGGTCTTCAATTTTTCGGCTTCAGACACACTAAACTGGAATTTTGATTCAGCCTTTTTGGTCTCAGTTCCCTGAGCAGCCAGCCGGGTCTTGGCCTTGTTCAGTTGAGTTTCCAATTCAGTGGTAGCAGCCTTCATACAACACAAGTTTGTCAAGTTTCATGGCAGATTATAACAATATAAGTCCCAAGTGCTTTGCAAGCAACAACACTTGGCACTTGGGGGCTAATGTCTGTCAACGCAATTTTTCAACGGAAATGGCTTTTCTAAAAAGTCCCAAGTGCTTTGCAAGCAACAACACTTGGCACTTGGGGGCTAATGCATATTGCTTGTCTTTTCTTAAAGATGAGCCGGGTGAGCTGTCAACAGTCTCAGCCGACTCATGGGGGCTATGCAATTCAGTTTTGTTCTTTTACAGTGATCAATAGGACCGGCTCATTCATATAGATTAAAACGGCCCTTGGGGACTATACATGCAAAATTGTGATGCTACCAGCATCCGGTTTAACTGCAAACCGGACTGGGAGGGAGTCTAGGACAGAAGCTTATAAGATTTTAAGTCTACAGATTGTTCAACCTTATCCTAATCAGCAGACTTTGGGGCTGGCAGTATATATAACTTCTATAAGCCGGAAGACGTACCTCATACTTCTGGTGCATCTGCTTGACCATCTCAATTTCTAAGTCACAGATGGAGTGTACTTGACTGAGATAACCAGATAGCACTTCACTATTACTCAATTGATCATAGTGGGAGACATGAACCTCACTTTTCGTCTTTCCATGAATTCTTGTTTGGCAGAATGTCTCGCTAGTATAGTTGGATTCCCCGGTTCAGTAAATCCGGTGTCAGTGATTAAAACGTCATCACCATGAGTCTCTGGCAGGTTAACTGAGCATGACAGTTCAGTAGTTGATGGATCAATAGTGGTTTCATCAACAGACGGATCAGGTATCTCAGGTTGAGCATTGGGAGCTGGATCTTCTGTTTGTTCAGGGTGTTCTGGTACAAAGGTTAGCTGGTCCGGTTCAGCAGCTTTCGGATCTTCGGCCGGCTTTATCACCTTCACTTTCTTGTTGGCCTTTGCTTGACCGTTAAAAAGAATTTGGACAAGTCAGCATATTTATGAAGATATAAAGGTACAGAAGAGAGATAATTATTCTTACCCAGGGGAAGTCTTGAAAGCCGGTAGTTGAGTCTGCGATGAATCACCAGAGGAAGAACGGGAAATCTCCTGCAAAAATGGAATCAAAAGAATTGAGTGGTTAACGAAAGGAACCTGTTGGTAAATAAAAGAGTTAAGGTTAAAAAGAACCTCATTTTGGCGTTTTCGAGGGGTGTTTGGTAAATCGGAGGATAAATCTTCACCTCCACTGGTATGGGTTTGGCGGCGGCTCTCATGTTGCTGTCGTTTCAAAAGAAAATGAGGATCTAAATAAGCTAAGGGGTGTGAAAACCTTACTTTCCGGGTAACCCGCCGAAGTTTCTGCCTTGGTAAAGGTTCTGAGTCGGAGGAAGTAATAATTACCTCTTCTTCGACTGCTTGGCTGGCTCCCGTGTCATCCTGGCAAAAGTCAGTGTCAATAAGGTGGTTGAAAATCAAGCCAAGAGAGTCGAGGGCTACCTCCGACTCAGAGATATCATCCAGCTTAAGCAGATCAGAGGCGCTTGGTTTCTTCCTAGATCTCTTGCTGGTCTTTTTGGCGGCTTTCGCGGCATCCCTAGCCTTCTTGGCAGCTTCATGATCATACTTTGCCTTCCAGAAGTTAGATTTAGCCCGCGGAAGGATAACATATTTGAGTTCATACAATGTTTGAGTGATGGAGTAAGGAAAAAGAAATTAAAAGACTTACCTCTGGCACCGGGTTAAGCTTGCAGAAAGGATTTAAACCCACTTTGCTGCAATCTTCAAATTTGCAATTTACAAGCGTGGTTGCCATCTCAACGATGCCCTCTTCAGTCAAACGCAGAGAGCTATGACATAAGGGGTCATCTGTTCCTCCGGTATAAGTACACATCAAGCCGGATCGGCGGCTTAAGGGTATGATCCGCCATGCGACCCAGCAGCGGATTAAGTCAACTCCGGTTAAACCGTTTCCTAGCAAGGCTTGAACTTTTCTGATTGTAGGGACAAGTTTCTTGCGTTCAGCGGCGGTAAGTTTATCTGGAAGTTCATAACTTGAGTCGAGACGCTCAGCACGATAACCCGGCAACGGATTTTCATCAGACGACAAGATATCTTTGCAGTAGAACCATGTTTGATTCCAGTCCTTGGGATGGCTTGGCAAAGCTACTTGAGGGAAGATGGCATCTCGTCTGCGTTGAATTGAAATCCCGCCAAGTTCCAAGTTGGGCCCATTTGTGAACTCATTCTGTCGATTCAGGTAGAAGTATTCTCTGAAAAGCTTGACACTAGGCTCTTCTTGAAGGTATACCTCACAGAAAACTTGAAAGTTACAGATGTTTGATATAGAGTTGGGTACAATGTCTTGCGGATGGAGTTTGAAGAAGTGCGGAACATCCCTAAAGAACTTAGAGCCGGGTGGCGATAAGCCCCGGTTCATATGATCAGTAAATATGATAACATCACCGTCCTTTGGCTGAGGTCTCTCTTCGCCCGAGTCAGGAGCACGATAATGCATGACACTCTTATCTGGCAAATACCCAATGGTGACAAAATCCTTCAAGGTGCTCTCAGTGACGGTGGAGGGAACCCAGTTACAGGTCGTAATTGTTTTGGGCGGCATGGTGAAAGGACAACCTGAAGACAGAAAATAATTTGCCGGCTCAAATTACTTGGTGGGATACAAGTCAACAATTGCAGTGCATGTTCAGAATGGTGGCTTAAGTAAGGGCTAATGATATATGAAGTAACGATAAGCCGGCAGAATAAGCCGCCATGACTAAGACATTCAAGAGCTACCAAGAGTAAAATTTGCTAAGTGTTAGGACAAACAGGTTCCACAGGTTGAGGCTATAAATTCGGATCTACCGCTATTCAGAAAAGGGAATAAATTCAAAACCTACAAAGGCGATAGTAGAAAAATAGAGGTGCCCTGGAAGAAGATCTATTGTGATGAGGATATATTCTAGTATCAGAAACAGGTGCTAAAACTACTACCGCACAAGATTTATATAGATTTGGATCTAATCTATGGATCTAAACAAAGAAAAAGAAGGGCGGTGATGAACACCGACGAAACCTAATGGCAGATCTATGGCGAAAGAAAGGATGGCTTACTGATGCTACTAGGGCGGCGGAGCGGTACTGCAGTTTTCTGGTCTGTTCAGGGTGATGCAGCGGCCGGAGTTGAGGTCGGAGACAAAGGTTGATGGCGGCAGAGCTCGTGCGGGTCGGTGCGTCACAAGGAGGAAGAAAGCGAGAAGGAGAAAGAGAAGAATGAAAGGTGACTCTGTGGTCATATTTATAGACTTGGGAGTACAAACGGCGGGCGCAAGAATCGAGGAACAGTAAAATGGATATGTGATGGCACGGGCGCCTCGATTTTCGGAGGGTCAGTAAAGAAAGAGATTTATTAAGATTTGGATTCTATGTAGCATTAATCGCAGATGACGTCATGATGGGTTATCACAACTTTTGGACACGACGTCATGGCGGGTTACAATATTTCACAGTAAGAAGAGGAAGGATTTTTCTAAGTGTTGAAGATTGACATGAACAAGTTCAAATCAACCTGGGGCCTAATGTTGGGGATATGACTATTAGGTATGACCCGCCCAGGAGAGGCCAGGTCATCCCTATGGCGATTCATCTCTATGAAGCCTAAGAGCATATCAAAAATGGCAGTTCATAGGTAGGCTTAGTAGAAGGCCCAAACCCGAAGGCGGCTTAAGGCCCGCGGATATAAACCGCCATGTATGTAAACTTATATTGTAAGGTATGTAAGAAAGGTCACCGAGCCGGATACGTTGTATAAGCCGGCCGGGACTCTGTAAGCCGTAGGGCGTCAACCCGTGTATATAAGGGGACGACCCAGCGGCGGCTTAGGACAAGAAACAACATATCAAGAGCCAGGTTAAGCGTATTCGCTCCCTGCTCATCAAAACCCTAGCAATACCACCTCAAACTGGATTAGGCTTTTACCTTCACCATAAGGGGTTGAACCAGTATAAACTCCTCGTGTCCTTTGTCCTGATTAACCCCTTAAAGCTAACCTCATTGCGATGGCTCCACGACTAAGTCCTCACACTAGGACATCTGCCGTGACAATTCCACGACAATCTCGTTGCTGGCAAGTCTCTTTACTCGTTCCGTAATGCTACATCCCGCAACTAACTCATTAGTCACATTGCTTGCAAGGCTTATATTGATGTGCATTACAGAGAGGGCCCAGAGATACATCTCCGGCAATCGGAGTGACAAATCCTAATCTCGATCTATGCCAACTCAACAAACACCATCGGAGACACCTGTAGAGCATCTTTATAATCACCCAGTTACGATGTGACATTTGATAGCACACTAAGTGTTCCTCCGGTATTCAGGAGTTGCATAATCTCATAGTCACAGGAACATGTATAAGTTATGAAGAAAGCAATAGCAACAAACTAAACGATCATAGTGCTAAGCTGACGTATGGGTCAAGTCAATCACATCATTCTCTAATGATGTGATCCCGTTCATCAAATGACAACCCATGTCTATGGTTAGGAAACTTAACCATGTTTGATTAACGAGCTAGTCAAGTAGAGGCATACTAGTGACACTTTGTTTGTCTGTGTATTCACACATGTACTAAGTTTCCGGTTAATACAATTCTAGCATGAATAATAAACATTTATCATGATATAAGGAAATATAAATAACAACTTTATTATTGCCTCTAGGGGTCCTTCAACATCAAAGTCATACAAAAATTCGGCATGACCTTCCCAAAAAATAGGACATATCGAGTTTGCCCGTAATTCACCGAAACGGGAATAAATCGACACTTCAGCAAAACATAGGCAACTCATGTCACACACAAGTACTCAATTTCATCATGGTCACACACAATTCAGCAAATACATAGGCAACTCATGTCACCCACAATTACTCAATTTCATCATGGTCACGCATAATTCGGTCATATCGCGCACACACACACACATTCCATTTTTGCAGAACAATATCTTTTACTCACCTATCTCGAGAGAGCAGGCTGATGAAGTCCATGTCGCTTGGGATCAAAGTGGAGAAAGATATTTAATGCTCCTTTATTGATGTCGGGGGTAGCTAGGTTAGTTCATTTAATGAGTGGGAAAGGCAGGTGATTAAGTAGTAGATCTACTTGGAGGAGATGAGTCTAACTAGTGGACAGGGGGAGAGAGCTAGTGAGTGAATGGAGTGGAGGGACTAGAGATATGAGGAGAAGGGAGAGAGAGAAGAAAGCAAGTGAGGAATAGAGAAGGGGAGCCATTAATGGAGATGGTGGAGGGGCAAAGGAGAGAGAGAAGAAAAGGCAAGTGAGGAAGAGAGGAATGGGAGCCATTAATGAAGATGGTGGAGGGATAAATGAGAGGGGAAGGAGGCGGGAGAAGGAAGAGAGAAGAAAGCAAGTGTGAGAATAGAGCGAGCTAGAGGAAGCGTCGGAGAGGGAAAGGGAGAAGGGGGAAATAAAGGTGGTTGATGCGCTTAGTAGTAGCGCAGGGTAATGGGTGTCGCGCTACTACTAAGCCCATTAGTTGTAGCGCAGTCTCGGACACCCGTGCTACTACTAAGTAGGGCCCACCAGCTGGCCTGTCTATCCATAGTTGTGGGGCGGGGTGGCACACCCGCGCTACTACTATCAACTTAGTGGCAGCATGGGTTTTATACTCCGCGCTACTACTATGGCTTGTCCCAGGGAGCACGATGGGGACAACTTAGTAGCAGCGCGAGCTTGTTGTGCCTGCGCTACTATCATTCTCTACTAGCAGCGCATTACTTTTACCCGTGCTACTACTAAGTAGCACTAGCGCGGGCCAAATAATCCACGCCACTATTAAGTGCTGGCCTATAGGGTTTTTTTCAGTAGTGGCAGCATGGGATAACATTGTGTAGTAATTTTCATATGAAAATCTTGACCTTACTTGGCACTTTCAACCCTCATAGTTTCTTCCAGGTTGGATGTGGCACTGAACCACTTGACAGGCTTGAGTTCGGGCTCAAATTTACGTATGAGTCTTCCCGTTGCCTGTAATAAGCAGAGTGAATGTTGAATACTCTAGATTTTGTCAAGCGCCATACAACATAGTCCTCCCTGTCATTCTGATGTAGGGGACTTTAAATAATGCGGTCAACATTCATGGGCCAATTTTCTTCCCTAATCAACCTCTCATCCTAACCTTCTGATGCAGGGTCAATAAGTTTATGAACTCTCGTAAGAACTATGTTCCCTCTAGAAGTGATAATTTTCCTTGATGAACTGTAGGGATCCAACAATCTTTCAAAATATTTATTTCCAGACCATTGACAACCCTCCAAATACTTTCCTTTTTTAAAAGTTTGTAGTCCAGCATAGATACTCCGCCATATATATGAAGACCCCTTCTTGAGTTCACAGTTGAGCAACTCATCGAAAGGGAATTTTTTGAAAGAAGGATTACCCTTGGCCTCTGCATTTGGGCGATGCATACGACCACTTTTAATACCTACTATTAAAAGAAATAGGTATTCTTGGTTTGGTCTTTTTGGTTCGGTCCGTGGTAAAAATCTACGTACATCCCTCGCATGTCTTATCGCAAGCTTCTCATCCGATACACACGCGTCATACCCGTTTAGCTAGCGTGGGTATATTTAATTTTGTAGGCCCAGTATCAGCCCATGGGCCAAGACTGGTGGGCCTGGAAATAATACCCGGTCATCCTATCGCTCACGACCCTAAAAAAATATATCTGTTCTATTCTCTTTACTCAAAAAAATCTCTCCTATTCTAAAAAAAATAATCTATCTCTCCTAAAAAAACTATCTCTCCTCTGACTTCTTTCTCCACAAAAAAAGTTGTCTCCCGTGCATGTATAAAGAAGCCTCAACTCCCTCAATCAAACCCCTGCTCGCTTGCTTCCCGTGCTAAACACTGCTTCAATCTCGTCGTTGCGCCCGTGCTCAACATTGATGTGTCGTCGTTCTTCCAACCTTACTGGAATCTTGCCGTTCTCACCTTGCAGGATCTTCGTAATGAGGGCTACAACAAGTAGATATACGTAGCCGTACGTAAGCTTCAGGTCTCCGTTCTCTCCGCTGCCGCCTCCTACGGCCGGAGCAGCGTTGCTATCCGCAATCCCGCATCTGGCCTCCAATGGCTGGAGCCGCACCACTGCCGCCGATCCCCACGCACCACACAGCCACGCTCGGCTCCATCATCGCTCGTGCCTGCCCTCACTCGTACAACGCTGCAACATTGATGGCTTCAGAGACCACGGCACCCCGGCTGAGACACGGGCATGCTTGGCGCTGGCTGGAAGGGGACCGGCAAGGACGTCCTGCTCCTCCCGGCTGAGCTCCTTCACGGCACCCACGGTACAACCGATGCTTACTTGGCCGCCGGCTGAAAGGGGACGCAAGGTCGTCCTAATCCTCTAGGCCAATCTCCTCCATGGCGCCTGTGCTGCGACCCAGACCTGCTTGGCCGCCGACTGTATGGGGGGACTCTGATGGCTGAGGAACTGACAACAAAGGGAGCTCGACAGGCAAGGAATGATGGATCTGTGAGAAGAAGGAAGTTCCATTTTAAAGAAAACGAAACTGGGAGATAAAAGAATTATGGGTTATTCTGATGACTGTTGGTACTTGGTAGTAGCAAGGATGGTGAAAATAAATCTGCGCCATGTCCTTTTGAGGGCTGCATGAAAGAGCTGAAAACCCAGTTCAAAAACGGAAGGAACTGAAAACTCCAGCCTGGTCCATCTGTGTGCGAGAGAGCAAAACCAAGTTTGGCAGATGGTGAGTAGGTGAGTGTAAGATGTTGCAACACCGGATTGAAATCTGGTATTCAATCAGTCTTGTATCATGATTGCTTCAGTGGGCGGTTTAAATTACAGTCTACTTTTATTCGGATTTTTTACTGAAGTTGCCCACTATTTGTTACGTGAGGATCAACAAAGTTAGATCTTTGTGGGCATAGTGAATTTCCTTTTTGTTTGCATGAGTTACACTTACACTTACACTTAATTAGTATGGTCAGATTAGGTAAACTGCACATATTGATTTTATATGCTCTGACATAGAACTTCTAAGTGGGTCAAATTATCTGTACAGTCAATCTATTTTAGAGATGAACATAATAGCACATGTAACTCTAATTTAAACATGTTATGTCCGTTTATTTCCATCTACCGTTAAAGAGACTAAGATACAAGAAGAGGATACGTCGACATATGGACTTCCAAATCTTCGGTTCAGACATCAAGAATGGACATGATTCATTAACTCGTCAGCTCAGGGACATTATACTCACCCGCACCAAGGTCGCCAAGAATGCAGTGCAAAAGATGATGAAGATACTAGTCACGACCCCCGTCGTACACGACCAGGATTCACGACGGGGCCGAGGTGGATCCATGGCAGGATGTTAAGCAATTGTGCATGTCTGATGTCATGTCATGTCAATGTACACGATGCAGGACGGGAAGGGTGTCATAGTTTTCATGGCGGTTATGTTTTAATAGTATATCCCCGTTGCAACCCACGGACAATTTTCCTAGTTATTCTCATAAAATCTTATAAAGCCATACAACAGCAAGACTAAAGTCACCGTCTAAGCAATAACTGTCGCTACACCTATCCAATTAATGAAGGGGCGCAGATAGTCTGGACCTAATATCAAACAGACATCGCAGCCAAACCTAAACATCTAAGACCTGATGTCCCAACCAGGACGTCTGTCGGGTATGGGGCACCTACCAATCCGACGCACTCCTCAACCAGGACGCCTGCCGGGTATGAGGCCGCCGCAGCCACCTGCCACCAATCCATCTTCAGAGTTGTACTGTTGCATATACCGTGCAAGGGCTCTCTGCCATCGACGCCACCACGATGCCCGACATCGTCGTCCTCATGCGCAAGTCCATCCTCCCACAGCGAACTCCGAATCTGCACTGTGCCACGCCGTCAAGATCCGCCGCCATCAGTGTGTAGGATGAAGCACCGCTCCACCAAAGAATCCGTCCTCTGGTCCCTCGATCATGTGTGTACCTCCAAGAATGACGCCCCAAGGGAGGAACGACACCAGAGCGCCGCTGTCATCCGATCATCCGATCTAGGGTTTCCCCCGGAGGTAGCAGAGAGTGGCCTTGAACTTCTCCGTGGCGATGCCTTCAAGAAGGGAACGACGCGATAGCACCGCCACCACCGACCTTAGCAGAAGCCGAAGGCAAGTTTTCACCCAGATCAGTTCGAAGGGATCCAACTCTCGTGCACGGGCTGCCGTCACTACCAACACCACCAGGCAGACCATGGAATACCGGCAAATCATCGAGCCGCCGGCACCACCGCATCCAGATCGCCGGTCATGCCGGGCCGCCGCCATCCCCCGCGCCGTCCGGGTCAGAGACGGAGCCGCCGACCGTGCACAGGGACCGCCGTCGCCTGCACACGCCAGAGCGCCGCTGAGAGCCCAGCGCCTGCCACCGCTTGCCGAAGCCAACCTTCGCCCGAGCACTGGCGCCACCGTGGAGCCATCAGATCAGGGAGGAAGATCGCGCGCACCGACCACCCTCGCGGACCCCGCGACACGCCCGAGCGCCGACGCCACCATGGCGCCATCATATCGGGAGGAGGAGGAGCCCGCGCCTCGCCGCCCCGCGCAGACCGCGCCGCCGCCAGCGCAGCGCAGGGGAGCCCCGCCCAGATCCACCGGCGGCCCGACCTGCTGCCGAGCCGAGCGCCGCCGCGAGAGCCGGTCGTCCCGCACCGCCCAAGAGCCTCGCGAGGAGGGAGGGAGCCCCGCCGCCGCCGATGCACGCGCGGGCTTTGCCCGGCGGCGGCGAGGGAGAAGGAAGGCGAGAAAGGGAAGCGGCGGCGGCGATCTAGGGTTTCGCCCGGGCCGCTCCGGGGACGGGAGCGAAAAGGGAAATATTTAGATCGGAGTACCCTTGCACATAATGAATCATGATGGTGTATGAGTCTCCAACATTGTTGGCCAGCAATGCCAAGTTAAAACTATGAACGTCACAAAATCCCATTTCACTTTTGTCCTTTGGAATGCACATTTTCATCATGCAAACCAATGCATCTTACATGAAGAAGGATATTTTTTTTCCGTCTCAAAGCACGAGAGCGGCAGCGAGTCTACCAATAGGGCTTGGAATATGATCCGGCCCCCACGCCCTCCGAAAATTAGAAACCAACTTTTACTAGTATTCAGCCCAGCGCAGTCAGTCTCGCACAAGGCCTATAAGAGAAAATAACCTTATTTGGATTTACTTTTTCTGTTCAAGTCTTTTTAGATGTTTTAATATAAACTATATACGAAGTAAAATGAGTGTATAATTCGCCAGTGCACAAGGGGTGAGCGTGCATCGCGTACACAAAGATAATAGCCGCGCCTGCTCTGCCAAAAGCGCAGAGGATCCCATGCCTGAATAAATGCTCACATATTTTTACCTTTTCTTATTGGGCTTTCTAGGTGGTGTTGAGCTGTTGGCTCCGTTCGGCTCGGTGGTGCCGTTGAGAAATGTGCTGGGAGAATGGGGTGCGCGTGGTCCTATCCATCCAGGTGCCCTGTATGTACCCGTCGATCCTTGGTGCTCCGCGCCCGAGTGTCGCAGCAACCGTTGTGATAGGTGGTGCGAAGTGGGAACCGGAGCTGGATCGGACTGGCACGGGACGATGTTATCCCTGTGGAAGTGGTTGGGTGAGCTCTTTTACCCTGACCGTGACCGACCGGTCTGGCTGGCAAGCATTGGGTCGAGCGGATGGAAGCGAGGAACCAAGCTTTGGTAGGTAGAACACGGGCAGTTGCGCTCAGTTTACGTCCGAAAGAATCCAACGTTTACAACGTCACCGAGACGTTGGTTGATACGGTACTGAATTATTATTATTTTTGGAAAAACTTTTAATCTATTCATCTTTCATCATGATGTACAAAAACACTAAATAATAAAAAATTATATTTAGATCCGAAGACCACCTAGGAACGACTACAAAAATTGAAGCGAGCCGAAGTCACACCACTGTCATCACCCCTTCCTCATCAGAACCAGGCAAAAATTACTGTAGTAGTCGGGAAGTCGTCGTGCTGAGGTCCCATAGAACCAAAAGAGTAGCGTCGATAAAAGATCGAATGTAAAGACATTCGCACATAGACGAATGACTACCATATCCGAGCAACTGAATTAGAGGGTGCTTGGATCCAAGAGACTTATTTTAGTCTGACTAAAAATAGTCTCTTTAAAAGGCTAAAGTTTCAAGCACCCCTGACTAAAGAGGGGCTAAAACTAGTCTTGAGACTAAAAATTTTTAGTCAGGGGGACCCCTACTCAAATGTGGATTAGTCATCTCTCTCCTCATTTAACTCATTTCCTTTAACACATGCGAGTTCTGAATTGAAGGATTTGAAGGATAATAAATGCTCATTAACTTGATTTTAGTTTTTTTAGTATTTGGATTCCAGCATGGGTGAGGCTAGCAAGTTTTAGTCTCAGAGGGTTCTTGGATCCAAGGGACTATTTTTAGTCTGACTAAAAATAGTCTCTTTTAGAGGCTAAAGTTCCAAGCATCCCTGACTAAAGAGAGGCTAGGACTAGTCTTGAGGCTAAATTTTTTTAGTCATATGAAACCTACTAAAATATGTATTAGCCCTCTCTCTGCTCATTTAATTCCTCTCCTTTAACATATGCGAGTTCTGGATTGGAGGGTTTGGAGGATAATAAATGCTCAATAATTTGATTTTAGTCTCTTTAGTATTTGGATCCAAGCATGGGTGAGGCTAGCAAGTTTTAGTCTCACGACTTTTAGTCATAGGACTAAAACATATCCAAACACTCTCTTATTATTTTTAGTCATGAGACTAAAATGTATCCAAGCACCTCTAGCATCGTGGATTACTACTCGTACTGACACTCCACGCGAATAAAATAATTACTTTTGGATCACTATTATATTCTGTCCGGGGCATGTTTTGGCGAGTAAACTTTGTTGGCGGGCATGGTTTGGCGAGCCACAGCAATTCCATTTCAGCATATTTCGAGACCCGTGCGGCTAGCTTTTCCGAGCAGAACGGCCGATCATCACAGAGAGGTCTGGTTTGTCGAACAGAAAAAAAAAACACTACTATATCCAAAAGTGCCCGGGCATCATAGCCCACTTTCCTAACGCACGATCGCGCACTTCTTTTCATTTTCAAACGCACGATCACGTACGTACTCCTACTCCTAGCTAGTTTTACGCGAGATTCCGGGAGTCGATCGATGATGGATGGAGCGGGACAGGATGAGAATGGTACTGTATGTAGTACGCCCCGCGCTTTATTGCGCGTTGCTTTTCCCGGTTCGCGACCTGCCCGCGAGCAGCCCTGGACCCCAGGTTACTATGGTGGGGCTGGTACAATGAATACGGTCCTGAGTGGTTGATCCAGGTCGCTGCACAATGATTTCCTTGTCTCCGGGCATACTGCGGCGGAGCTGCGTGGGTGTACAGTAATACGAGCAACTCCAATGGGAGGATCCATTTTGTCTGTTTGAGTGATCGGACAGAAAACATGGTCTAACGGAGCGACTCAAACGGACGTCCATGCCTGCCTGCTATCCGTCCCCGATTCAAACCCGACCCAAATCTGGGAACAAATTGGTACGAAGCGGACGGAAGCGGACGCTTTCGTCCACCGCTGTCGCCCGCTCGTGTCCGTCCCTGGTCCCATATGTCAGCGGACTGCAACGCCCGCAGCAAGGCCACCGGTGCTGGTCTCCACCGCGCGCTCGGCCGCTCCTCCGCACCGCAGCGAGGCCACCGGCGCAGGTCGCCGACGCGAGCTCGACCGCTCCTCCGCGCCGCAGCGAGGCCGTCGGCACAGG
>NC_041380.1:453990731-453995992 GCF_002162155.2 Triticum dicoccoides
GTGGCTGCAGCAGAGGCGCGAGCAGAGAAAAATCTCGCGGGGGAGGGGATCCGCGAGGAGGAGAGGAGGGGCGGCGCGAGGGAGAGAGAAGGGGGCGGGCGGCGCGAGGGAGAGAGGAGGGGGCGGGCAGCGCGAGGGAGAGAGGAGGGGGCGGGCGGCGCGGAGAGTTTGGGTCGACGTGCGTTGGATACAAGGCTTGTCCACCTAATGTCCACTAGGCGGACGGGTGACCCAAACGGATACGAAACGGACAAAATCGGTGTCCGTTTGGGTCCTTGCGTTGGAGTTGCTCTACTACTCCGTATGCACACATTTGATGCGTAGATAGATTTGTCGTCTGTGACAGTGAGCACTGATGTGGACGGTGGCCGTTGGCCAACCTAATAGTCAGGCCAACTCCTCCGCGTGACCCCATCCTATCCGCGCGCGTTTGTTTGAGGTAAAACGGACGAATAGCGTGGCCCAACGCGCGGCCTCAAACGGACAAATGTCTGGATTTCGTCCGTTTTCGACCCATCCCCGACCCAAACTTGCGCTCGGTTTGGGGTAAAACGAACGCGCGCGGACGGCCTCGACGCACGCGCCTTGTCTTCCCGTGACCCGCCTGTCGGGGACACTTGAAGTCCCTTCGCTCCCAACGCTTTCACCCTCTCACTCCCGCCCCGCCCCGCCACTGGCGCCGCCTCTATTTTCTGGCCGCCTCCTCACCGCGCAGCCCCCGACCGTCCCTACCAAACCACGTCTCGACATGGCCGCCACCACAGCCGCGCTTTCGTCGTAGTTTTGGCCGTCGATCGGAGGTGGTTTGGCCGTTGCCGTCTTTGCCGGTGGCAGAGGGGACACGGCCGCCGGTGACGTACCACGGCGGCCTCGGCATCTTCCGACGAGAGCTCCAGAGCGGTTAGTAGCCGGCCGACAACCACCCCTGCTGCGTCGAGGTGATCATCGCAACCTCTTCGCCACCACGACCGCAAGGTGTTCGACATTTTGCCCACAAAGGTATGGACAGTGGAGACGAGTTTTTCTTCCATCACTTCCTTTGTTCATCGGATGATTCATCGTCGCATGATGAAGATCTTGTGGTGGTTGCACTGGTCGTTCACGGCCACATTCAACGACAGCTTTAATCGGTACAGGGGGTCAGTCCCTGGCCGTGCTCCCAACCTGAACCGCAACAGGGAGAGAGGTCACGCCCTGCTCTATGCCGATTACTTTGCGAACACTCTGTTTTTCAAGCCGGATAAATTTCGTCGGCGTTTTCATATGACAAGGCATGTGTTCAATCATATCCGAGAGGGTGTGGTTGCTCATGACCCATACTTCGAGTGCAATACGGATGCTCTTGGCAAGCTTGGATTCTCCTCTTACCAGAAATGCACCGCAGACATCTGCATGCTTGCATATGGTATTCCAGGCGATCTGGTGGATGAGTATGTGCGTATGAGTGCGACAACATGTCTAATATCAATGTGCAAGTTTTGCCAGGCTGTGATCGAGGTGTTTGGCCCAGAGTACTTGAGGCAGCCAACTGCCGCTGATATAGAGAGATTGTTGGCGACCAACGCAGCTAGAGGCTTTCCAGGCATGCTTGGCAGCATAGATTGTATGCACTGGGAGTGGAAGAACTGTCCATTTGCTTGGCAGGGCCAGTACAAGGGGCATGTCAACGGGTGCACTGTCATATTAGAAGCGGTGGCATCGCAGGATCTTTGAATATGGCATTCTTTCTTCGGCATGGCAGGTTCTCACAATGATATCAACGTGCTGCAGTGTTCTCCAGTCTTCGCGAGGCTTGTAGAAGGTCACTCTCCACCTGTCAACTTTGAGATCAACGGCCACCAGTACAACAAGGGATACTATCTAGCTGATGGTATATATCCTTAGTGGTCAACTTTTGTGAAGACAATCTCGAAACCCCAAGGTGAGAAGAGAAAGAGATTTGCCCAAATGCAAGAGAGTGTTAGAAAGGATATGGAACGTGCTTTTGGTGTGTTTCAATCCCGGTGGGGTATCGTTCGAAACCCTGCACTGTCATGGGATGAAAGGAAGCTTTGGAAGGTGATGACTGCTTGTGTGATCATGCACAACATGACCGTCAAGGACGAGCGTGATGAGAGTACCTTCGACCAAGGATTTGATTATCAAGGTGAAAATATTGAGCCCCTGCACCAAGATCCGGCCACATTTGAACAGTTTGTCCAATTCCACCGTGAGATGCGTGATTGGCACACTCATTTGAATCTTTAAAATGACTTGGTTGAACACGTGTGGGATCACATTGGCAACCAATAGATGTATTGGTTCAATTTATGTTCAGTCAAGCCAATTTCGATTTGGTTGTAAAACTATTTTATTAAAGACAATTTTAATTGGGTTGTAAAACTATTTTAATTTTCAGACAAATATTTGAACATGCAAACTAGTTTTGATGAAAATAGGCATTTTTTGGCCCTGACGGACAGGATGGGGCAAACGGATGCGACCGCGCGTTGGGCGCACGCCCACCGCATCCCCGGACACGTCCGGACACGACCCCATTGCCCTACCCAAACGGACAGAATCCGGACAAAACAGACGTCCGTTTGAGGTCGCCTGGTGGAGTTGGCCTCACAACTAGCACTACCACTGAGTATAGCCATTTTTTCTTCTAATTTGGTAGTTTCATTCTTGTGCAACTACATCTTCTCGGGCGTGGTACCAAAAAAAACCTGTCAATTATCCACTATTTGCTCAATGTTAGGGCATCTCCAATGCCAACCCTTAAACCATCGGTATACGTTTGGACCGTGTTGTCTGGCTGTGTTGTGCCATCCAAGGCGAATATGTATCGATCTGTGGGGTAATCTGGACACACTTTCTCCCGGACAAACATGGGGCTTTGCGGGCTTTCGGACCGTTGTCACGCACGCGTCTGATCATCTTGGCCCACCCAACCCCCTTCCTCGCCCGTGCGCGCTTCCCACCCAAAATGGTAAGAGTCACTCCAGAGTGCTAGTGTCGCATCCATGCCGGGACTGAGCAGACGCGACCTATCATTGTTGTCGGCATTGAAATGGCACGCCGGCCGAGAGAAAGCCGCCCACACTGCTTCTCGGTGCAGGCCACTACTCCGCATTCAAACGACACAACAGACGTCTGTCCGTCTGTCGTTTGCATTAATAACACCCGGTTGCCGAGGCAGCTACTCCAACGCAACCCGTCCATCCCTTTGCCGCCCACCATTGTCACCTCGCTCGCTATGTAAACTGTAAAACTGACCATAGTCGCATTCATCCTACTCGGATCCCTTTCTCCTCTTCCGAACCACTCCCACCATGGCCTCCTCGCATGCCAAAACTCGCTGGGACGGATTGTCGCCAGAGCAGGAGAAGAAGATGGCCACCATTGTTTTTGGCAAGCAGGCTGAGGACGAGTTGGCTCCACCCTCGCCGGTGCATTGCACCCTGACCATCGGCGAGGCCCGTACCCATTACATGGACATGGTGCAGGAGGAGCACTAGCAGGCAGAGGAGCGGCTTAACGTCAACAGGGAGATCGTGTTGGACATGGACTTGGCACTGCTCAAGTCGTACCGCTCCGCCCGCAAGATCAACCTCACTCGTTGTTGGTACCGCTAGCGTCAGGCGGAATTGGAGGCCGCCTACAAGGAGTTCCACAAGGCGGCGGGCGAGGTGTGGGGCAAGACCGGGGACGAGGCGGAGGACATTGCCGGCTCCGCCGAGGATGTGCCTCGCTGCCACGACCACGAAGCCGGCACGTCCGTGGACGCCACCGACAACGCAGAAGAGTAGAGCACAGGAGGTCGCCACCGCTTGGGTCCCAAGAAGGCCACCGCTCCTCCCTCCCGTTGAAGCCAAGCTTGGTAGGCTAAACATCATCGGCCGATTAGCCACTTGGCGGCGATGTGGAGGCGGACAACTTCATTTCCTGAGACTCCGGAGACGGAGGTTACCGAGGCGGTGCTAGAGAGCGCCAAGGTGGAACTGAAGATAGATCTTTTTTAAGAGGTAGATGAGACAGCTGAGATGAAGAATATTTTTTTTAGGGTATGAGATTTTTGTTGAGGGAATTTAGGTATGAGATGAACAAGGTTGGCTCCTTCGCCAATCAAGCAATGCTAGGCCAGCCTTCTGTGGCCCAAGCAGGAGTAATAGAATGAGCCTATGAAAATTGGTAGGTACTTGCTAGTATTGTGGAGTAAGGCCGTGGCAGAATGGAGAACCCTAGATGGCCCATTTGTGAACCTAATCGTCTTCTTCAGGGCATTCCCTATTTGGCGCTTCAGGCTGGCAATCCTTATTTGGCGCTGCAGACACCGGTTATTATTGTTTCTGCAAACCGGCGTCTACAACGCACCCCCTCTACTATGACTGGGCCGACCCATGTATCTACTTTTTTTTGTTTATAAGCTCAGAGAAGCTGCGTACGTGAGAGCTCAAACTCACGATCTGCTTCTTCTACGCCAGCGGCCGCAATCACTGTCATGGTTCTAAGTCTAACGGTAATGTAGGGGGGTAGGTATGGAGAGGCAAGATCTTAGCTATGGAGAAGTTGTAAGCACACGAGGTTTACGAGTTCAGGCCCTTCTCGGAGGAAGTAATAGCCCTACGTCTCGGAGCCCGGAGGCGGTCGACTAGATTATGCGTGTATGAATTACAGGGGTGCGAACCCTTTACACTAAGGAGGGGGTGGCTTATATAGAGTTCGCCGGACCCCTCCGGCCCTCAGTTGTGCAGGGTTTTAAATACATTAAGGTCGGGAGTTACTGGTAACGCCTCTAATAAAGTGCTATGATGACCATAAAACCTACTTAATAACCGACCGTTAGCGTGCGGAGTGCCTTTAGGTCTCCTGGCCGTCGAGTGGTTGGATCTTGGTCGAGTGATTGCTTCTTGGTTGAGTGTCTTTGAGTCTGTCGAGTGGAACACCTCCAAGTTGATTGAAAGGTGATTTCTTCTTGAGATGTCCTTGGGTAGGGCAGCTGGGACATGTCCATGACCCTACCCTAGGTACATAGCTTCATCATTAGCCCCCGAATGGATCGAGGTTTGAGTGGGGAAGGAGTTGAGAACTTCTCCGACTCATTTTTCATGCCATGAGCATATCTTGTTTCGGATCAATGAACCCGAGTGATGACAACAACTTCCTTTTCAGTCGCCTTGATCCATTCTTAGTTTTTTGTCAAGTGAGTTTCTTTACTTGAAAGGCTCCGAGTGACGGCGTGGAGGAGATCTTCGGTCTGACAAGTTGTTCTGCTACCC
>NC_041380.1:453996327-454001254 GCF_002162155.2 Triticum dicoccoides
TGGGATAGGGCGGAGCCACCTCGATCCCTGCGCCACCTTTTTCTCCATGTATCGTGCGCGCGATTGTTATAGGATTTGACAGGACCGCCCGGGCCTACCAGTCAGCCACTCGGAAGCGACCTCATATAAGGCGTCGGACCGGGGTCTCTTGAACAGTGCGTTCCCATTCTCTCTTCTCCTCTTCAAGCTTCTTCGTCGCGCTCGCTCTCGCCCCAGCGCCACCGCTCCGTACGCGTCTCGCCGGCGACGATGGGGAAGGAGAAGACGGCGGCTCTGGAGCGGGCGAAGAAGGCGACGGCAAAGGCGAAGGGGAAGGCGACCAGTCGGGGTGGATCTTCCTCGTGAGCCGGCCTGCCGAAGGGCTGGATCCAGGGTGACTAGATCCACTCGACGATCACCCAAGAAGACCTCAACAACCTAGCCGAAGGAGGGCTGATCCCCCATGGATCGGTGCGGCTTCCGGGGAAGGAATCCGAGCCGCAACCTCAGGAGGGTGAGCGCGTTCTCCTTGCCACCCACGTCGACCGTGGATTTTCCTTGCCTCCTCACCCTTTCTTTCGGGGATTTCTGAATTTCTTTGGGGCACAACTCCACCACTTCACTTCCAACACAATCGTGTATCTCGCTGCTTTCGTGTCTTTGTGTGAGAATTTCCTGGGTTGTCGGCCTCACTCGGGTCTTTTCAAGCACATTTTCACCTGTCATTCTCAGACGGTGAAAAAGGCCAATCCGAGTGACGATAGAACACAAGTGATTCAGATGTGTGGGGGTCTTGGTATTCAGATGAGAGGGAAAAGTTCCTTTCCAGCCATGATTCTTTCCGACTCAGTTCGCGGATGGCAGTCGACCTGGTTTTACTGCAAAGACCAGTCGACGCCAGGACAGTCGACTGGCCTCCCTCCTTTTACCATGGCCCGAGTGAGGAAACCCTCCTCTTTGAAGGTGCTCCCGGAGGAGAAGGCGCAGGTTAGGGTGCTGGTCGAATGAGTGGTCCAGCTTATCCGTGACGGGGTCATCGGTATGGATCTCTTGGAGGTTTTCCTTCAGCGGCGCATCCAGCCTCTTCAAGCCCGAGACCATCCGATGTGGATGTATTCGGGTCTTGACGACTCCACTCGGATTCACCCGGAGGAGGTCGATGACGACACACTGGAGAAGTGGCTGTCGGGCATGACCGGAAAGAAGGACAACCCCAGGGGAGCCAGGAGAGTTCCTCCATTCGACCAGTCCCATGTACCAGAGAAGGTCCGATTCTGAGCTTTGATTGTAATCTGAATTCACTCACGCAGCTGTCTATACTGCGTCGACTGACTTTATTCTTCCTGCTTTCTTTCAGGCCCTTATCGAAATGTATTCAATGCCCAACGGAGAGCAAGAGCAAGATCTAGAAGGAGAGGCGAGCGGCGGCAGTGGCGAATGGACTTCTGACGGTGAAGGGGACGAAGAAAGCGATGACTCAAGTGACGAAGAAGAAGTCGAGTCGCCTCCTCACAGGGTGAGGCGATCCAAGCTTAACCAAGAACGACCGAGCGCCCGTGAAAAGGCAACTGCTCAGGCTGGTCAGTCTTCAAAGCGTCCTCGGACCTCTTCACCAACCCCGACCGAAAAAGCGTCAAAGCATCCCAAAGTTGCAGAGCCGAAGCCTCGGAAGGCGTTGCCGAAGATTAAGATTGACATCCTCGTCGCTTCTGCGTGAGTGTCTCCCTTTGTATTCACTCGACGCCCCGTGTTGTTTGTTTTTTCTTGATTTAACCAGACGAACTTTGGAACTGGCAGCGCTGCTACTTCCGGGACCTCAGCTTACAGGGACGAGGATGAGGTAATGGAGGATGCGGTCACCTCCAATCTAGGTATGATTTCTGCCATTCTGTCTTTATTTGGTCGACTCAACTGCAATATGCACCATTGGGTGATGTGATTTTGGCGATTGAACTTTGAACAGCTCCCAACATTATCGACCTCCACGATTATGATGAAGAGCCCGAGAGGCCTTTGACGAGGAAAAATAGGCAAGCTCCTGCAAGCAAGGTGCCACAGTCGACGCCGAGGGTGGAACCAGTCGTTCAGGACGCTGGCGATGCCAATCGGGGTTCTGTTACCTTCATCGTGCCATTGTCGAGTGCCTTGCCTTCTTCGTCGACTACTCAGGCCCCTGTCGACCCACCTTCAGTTTTTGTGACCCATCATGTCCCAGAGGACGAAGTGAATGCTGCCAAGGAAGCCATACGCCAGGCGGGTATTATGATGGAGAAGATGAAGACGGTGCGGGACGCCAGTGAGGCCGCCTACGATGCCAGCTCGGCTCTCCAAAGCAATGTTCAGGTTAGTTGGTCACCGCTTGTTCTGTTAGGATATGTTATCTAAAGACTCTCTTTCCGAAAATCTTTGCATCTGTACACCCACTGGGTGCGTCGATTGAATTTTTGAACTAGTGGGGGCACGCTGAGTGCACCCACTGGGTGTAGTCCCCGAGACTATGGTGGACTGCTGGTAGTCGACTATAGTCTTTGTATTTTGATTCTTTCGCTCAATGTGGTCTGGCCGCGTTGATTGTAAACCAAACTGGTAGTTTGTCTCTTCTACTCGGTCTGGGCGAGTGGGATCAGAACCGGTGGGGGCACGCCAAGTGCACCCACTGGGTGTAGTCCCTGAGACCGCGGTCGACTGCTGGCAGTCGACTGTGGTCTGAGTTCTTATTTTTTTTGGCACTCGACTCCGGCGGGCCGGTCAAGTGGGATCATAACCGGTGGGGGCACGCAAAGTGCACCCACTGGGTGTAGTCCCCGAGACTATGGTGGACTGCGGGCAGTCGACCATAGTCTTAGTATTTATTGTCTTTGTCATTTTTCGCTGTAAAATAACTTCTCCACCCTGATTGCAGAAATCTTGTGATCTTGGAGCTCGCTTTGCTGACTTGGAGAAACAGCAGATCCAACTGAACCTTGACTTGGAATTGGCCAAGACAGAGTTGCAAAAGGCCAAGGACGACGCCAATGGTAAGACGAGCTTGTCGACTGGTTTGTCTTAGGCTTGAGTACCTTTCTGCTCTTTCTGAATCAAGCACCATTTCTTTGCAGAAAAACTGAGAGAAGCTCTGGCGAAGAAGGACCAGGATTTGGCTGCTGCTCAAAAGGAAGCTGACGACAAAACCGCTCTGGCTGAACAGAAACTGGCTTCGGTCAGCCAGTTGGAAGAAGAGAACACCAAGATGAAATCTGCTCTGAACGAAGCCAACAAGGAGTGCACGCGCTTGAAGAAGGACAATCTCAACCTGTACGAGAAGATGGAAGGCATCACTCGCAGGAGGGACGATCTGGAGAGCTATCTGAGGAGCCTTGCCAAGAAGTTGTTCATCAAGCTTGAAGGTACACATTTTGTTCCGACTGATGTTTTTTGTCGACTCAGCGTATGAAAATTGACTTATCCTTGGATCGTGAATGCAGAGTTTTGCCAGAACTTCGAGGAGGAGACTGGGCGGATTGAGCCAGGTTTGGACCCAATCAATTCTCCCGTGAAAGATGAAACTGCCATGAATCTGCTCCAACTGGAATCCCGCATCGACGGTGTTGTGGACTACTTGGCTCGACTGAAGGTCGCCACGTCACGGATCGACCCGGCACTTTGGCCAGAGGCCACGCTCCAGAATGATCTTGAGTCCCTGGTGACTCGACTTAACGAGATCACTGATCGAGTGCAGGAGTGGAAGAAATCTTCTGCCCGGTGTGGTGCTGATGTGGCTCTGTCTTTGGTTCGTGTCCACTGCAAGGAGGTGCGACAAGATAAGCTGGCAGCAATCAAGGTCGCCAACACCCAGAAGCATGACTTCCGATCTTTTATGGAGACTTTCATCGCTGCAGCCACTCGGATCGCCGACGGCGTCGACCTAGATGAGTTCGTCGAGCCTGCCAGTCCTCCTCCCGCGGAGTGAACAAACTTTTATGCCCGCCTTAAATTTGCCTTGGAATGCCGAGTGGTTTTTGTAACCGTTAAACTCTTTTGGGCTGAATGCCCGAGCACTTCGATCTGTGGTCCGGAACCTTTGGGATTTATCTGAACTTGGTTTATCGTTGAATATCTTCATGAATCCTCCATCGAGTGGAACTCGTTCTTCACTCGAGACAACTTTTGTATTTGTGGCGCAGCCCCGAAGGAGAAGGTAGCAGTCGACCTGCACCTCGTCGTCCTTGCGGGTCGGCGATGGAGCACACGTTGTATTTTTGGGGAAGCCCCGAAGGATAAGGTAGCAGTCGACTTGCACCTCGTCGTCCTTGCGGGTCGGCGATGGAGCGCATGTTGTATTTATGGCGAAGCTCCCAAGGAGAAGGTGGCAGTCGACCTGCACCCCGTCGTCCTTGCGGAGTGGGATGGAGCGCACGTTGTATTTATGGCGAAGCTCCCAAGGAGAAGGTGGCAGTCGACCTGCACCTCGTCGTCCTTGCGGAGTGGGATGGAGCGCATGTTGTATTTGTGGCGAAGCTCCCAAGGAGAAGGTGGCAGTCGACCTGCACCTCATCGTCCTTGTGGATTGGGATGGAGCGCACGTACTTAGGCGAGTACTGGACTGCAGCTAAGCCTCCGAGTGGGAGGCTGGCTCACCACTCGGTAGGATTTTCAAATACTTAGGCGAGTACCAGACTGTAGCTAAGCCCCCGAGTGGGAGGCTGGCTCACCACTCGGTAGGATTTTCAAATACTTAGGCGAGTACTGGACTGCAGCTAAGCCCCCGAGTGGGAGGCTGGCTCACCACTCGGTAGGATTTTCAAATACTTAGGCGAGTACTGGACTGCGGCTAAGCCCCCGAGTGGGAGAGTCGCTCACCACTCGGTAGGATTTTCAAATATTTAGGCGAGTACTGGACTGCAGCTAAGCCCCCGAGTGGGAGGGTCGCTCACCACTCGGTAGGATTTTTCAAATACTTAGGCGAGTA
>NC_041380.1:454001745-454040442 GCF_002162155.2 Triticum dicoccoides
TGGACTGCAGCTAAGCCCCCGAGTGGGAGGGTCGCTCACCACTCGGTAGGATTTTCTAATACTTAGGCGAAACGGGTTCGCAGCTAAGCCCCCGAGTGGGAGGGTCGCTCACCACTCGGTAGGATTTTCAAATACTTAGGCGAGTATTGAACTGCAGCTAAGCCCCCGAGTGGGAGGGTCGCTCACCACTCGGTAGGATTTTCTAATACTTAGGCGAAACGGGTTCGCAGCTAAGCCCCCGAATGGGAGGGTCGCTCACCACTCGGTAGGATTTTCAAATACTTAGGCGAGTACTGGACTACAGCTAAGCCCCTGAGTGGGAGGCTGGCTCACCACTCGGTAGGATTTTCTAATACTTAGGCGAAACGGGTTCGTAGCTAAGCCCCCGAGTGGGAGGCTGGCTCAACACTCGGGAGGAAATTATTTTTACAAACTTAGGTGAAACGGATTCGCAGCTAAGCCACCCGCTGGGGAATTTCTCCCACAAACAAAAACAATAACAATCACTGGGAAAATTATAACGCTCTTGTCTTTGATAAATAAACTACAGGAGTTTTTCTTATTACATCTCATTCGAGTGAGAATTCAAGTATAAAAGGGGCGGAGCAGCTCCGCATTCCAGGCTCGTGACTCATAAATCTGGCGATCGACATTATATAGGTGGTACACTCCATTGTGGAGGACTCTGGTGACTATGAAGGGGCCTTCCCAAGTAGGAGCGAGTTTGTGTGGTTTCTGTTGAATCACTTGGAGGACCAAGTCTCCTTCTTGGAAGGCTCGACTCTTCACATTTCTGGCATGGAATCGACACAAGTCTTGCTGATATATGGTCGATCGAATCATGGCCATTTCTCTTTCTTCTTCCAGGAGGTCGACTGCGTCCTGCCGGGCTTGTTCTGCTTCATCTTCAGAGTAGAGATCGACTCGGGGTGCGTTGTGAAGCAGGTCACTCGGCAAAATTGCTTCGGCTCCGTAAACCAGAAAGAATGGGGTTCTTCCGGTCGATCGGTTCGAGGTTGTCCTCAATCCCCAAAGAACTGATGGAAGCTCATCGACCCATGCACCTGCTGCGTGCTTGAGATCACGCATCAATCGGGGTTTCAGTCCTTTGAGAATTAAGCCGTTTGCTCTTTCCGCTTGTCCATTCGACTGGGGGTGAGCGACCGAAGCATAGTTGACTCATGTGCCCTGAGAGGTGCAAAAGGCTCTGAATTTGTCGGAGTCGAAGTTTGACCCATTGTCAGTGATGATGCTGTGCGGAACTCCATATCTGAATATCAACTCTCTGATGAAACTGATAGCAGTGCAAGCATCAAGATTCTTGATAGGCTTAGCTTCAATCCATTTGGTGAACTTGTCGACTGCTACTAGCACATGAGTGAAGCCGCTCCTGCCCGTTCTCAGCGGTCCAACCATGTCCAGTCCCCAAACGGCGAAGGGCCAGATGAGTGGAATGGTTTTCAGGGCTGACGCGGGCTTGTGCGACATATTGGAGTAAAACTGACATCCTTCACACTTGTCGACTATCTCTTTCGTCATTTCATTCGCTCTTGGCCAGTAGAATCCCGCTCGGTATGCTTTAGCCACAATGGTCCGAGAGGACACATGATGACCACAGGTCCCCGAGTGGATATCATCAAGAACCATCTGTCCTTCTTCTGGTGTTATACACTTCTGACTACCTCCAGCCGCGCTTTCTCTATACAATTGTCCTTCTATGACTGTAAAGGCCTTGGATCGACGGACGATCTGTCGAGCCTCTTCTTCTTCCTCGGGGAGTTCTTTCCTTAGGATGTACGCGATGTACGGTATGGTCCAGTCGGGAGTGATGACCAAGACTTCCATGATCAGGTCGACCACAGCTAGTACTTCAACTTCAGTCGGATCCGTAGCACTTTTTGGCTGTGGGGCCTCTTCAATGAAGGGATCCTCCTGAACTGATGGTGTGTGGATGTGTTCCAAAAACACATTGCTGGGAATGGCTTCTCTTTTGGAACCTATTTTTGCCAAATCATCAGCTGCTTGATTTTTCAGTCGGGGTATGTGATGAAGTTCTAACCCCTCGAATTTCTTCTCCAGCTTTCTCACGGCATTGCAATAACCAGTCATGGCTGGACTTCTGACGTCCCCCTCCTTCATCACCTGATTAACCACCAAATCTGAGTCGCCATAGACCATGAGGCGACGGACGCCGAGTGAAATGGCCATGCGCAACCCATATAAAAGTGCTTCATATTCTGCCTCGTTATTGGAGGAATCAAAGTGGATTTGAAGTACATATCTGAGCTTATCTCCTCGGGGGGAGACCAATACCACCCCGACACCGGAACCATTGAGCATTTTGGAACCGTCGAAGAACATGGTCCAATGCTCCGAGTGAACCTGAGTCGGCAGTTGTTGTTCAATCCACTCGGCGACAAAATCTGCTATTGCTTGGGACTTGATAGCTTTCTTTGCCTCAAACTTGATATCTAGAGGAAGGAGTTCAATCGCCCATTTTGCCACTCGACCAGTTGCATCTCTGTTATGCAGGATCTCTGACAATGGAGCATCGCTGACGACTGTAATGGAATGATCAGAGAAGTAGTGAGCAACCTTCTTTGTGGTCATATAAATCCCATATACAAGCTTCTGATAATGAGGATATCTTTGCTTCGGCGGGGTCAAAACTCCAGAAATGTAATATACTGGGCGCTGAACTTTGAAGGCTTTTCCTTCTTCTTCCCGCTCGACCGTAAGTACCATACTGACGACTTGCTCCGTGGCTGCGATGTAAATCAGCAAAGGCTCCTTGCTGATTGGGGCAGCAAGCACCGACTGGATGGAGAGCAGAGCTTTGAGCTCTACAAACGCTGCATCAGCTTCAGGAGTCCACTTGAACTTGTCGGACTTCTTCATCAATCGGTAAAGAGGCAATGCCTTTTCACCGAGACGAGAGATGAATTGACTTAAAGCGGCCAAGCAACCAGTAAGCTTCTGGACGCCGTGCACTCGCACAGGACTTTTCATTCGGAGTATAGTACCGACTTTTTCTGGATTGGCGTCGATTCCTCATTCGGAAACGAGAAAACCGAGTAGCTTTCCGCAGGAACTCCGAATGTGCACTTTGATGGATTAAGCTTGATATCATACCTCCTGAGGTTGGCAAAGGTTTCAGCAAGGTCAGTCAGCAGGTCGGAACCCTTCCATGACTTGACCATAATATCATCCATGTATGCTTCCACATTCCGACTGATTTGAGTGAGCAAACACTTCTGAATCATCCTCATGAATGTAGCTCCGGCATTCTTGAGGCCGAACGGCATGGTAACATAACAGAACCACCCGAATGGAGTGATGAAAGCTGTTTTGATCTCGTCAGGTCCGTACAGATGGATCTGATGGTACCCGGAATAGGCGTCTAAAAAAGACAGTCGCTCACACCCCGCAGTCGAGTCGACTATCTGGTCGATGCGGGGGAGAGGAAAATGATCTTTCGGGCAGGCCCGATTGATATGTTTAAAGTCGATGCACATGCGAAGTGACTTGTCCTTCTTTGGGACCATGACAACGTTGGCGAGCCACTCGGAGTGGTAGATCTCTCGCATGAACTCCGCTGCTAAGAGCCGAGCCACCTCCTCATCAATAGCCTTTCTCTTCTGGACGGCGGACCGTCGGAGATGTTCTTTGATAGGTTTTACTTTTGAGTCGACTCGTAGGCGGTGCTCAGCCAGCCCCCTGGGAACACCCGGCATGTCAGAAGGCTTCCATGCGAAAATGTCCCAGTTCTCACGGAGGAACTGGATGAGCGATTCTTCCTATTTGGAGTCGAGTGTTGTTGAGATATGAGTCGGAGCAGCGCTGGGATCGGTCGGGTGAATGTGAGCTGGCTTCGTTTCGCCAGATGACTGAAAAGCTGATTCTGTAGCGGGCTTCTTGGCTCGCAACAAATCACTCGGGTCTGCAGCCTTCTGGTATTCCTGCAGCTCCACCACTGCCATCTGAGCATCAGCGATCTTTGAACCTTTCTGAAAACACTCTTCTGCTTTCTTCCGATTGCCTGTAACAGTGATCACACCTTTGGGACCAGGCATCTTCAATTTGAGATACACATAACATGGTCGAGCCATGAAGCGTGCATAAGCCGGCCTGCCCAAAATAGCGTGATAAGCACTCTGGAAATCTACAACTTCGAACATCAACTTTTCTTTGCGGTAATTCTTGGAATCACCGAAAACCACATCAAGAGCAATCTGGCTGAGTGACTCAGCCTTCTTTCTAGGAATGACTCCATGGAAACTCATGTTGCTGGTACTGAGTCTGGACATCGGAATGCCCATCCCTTTTAACGTCTCAGCATACAGTATGTTCAAACCACTGCCACCATCCATCAAGACTTTGGTCAGTCGAGTGCCTTCAACAACTGGGTCGACCACCAAAGCTTGCCTCCCAGGGGTGGCAATGTGCATTGGGTGATCGGACTGGTCGAATGTGATGGCAGTCTGAGACCACTTCAGATAACTGGGTGTTGCCGGAGCAACCATATTCACCTCTCGGTTGATAACTTTCAGTCGACTTTTGCTTTCAACATCAGCAAAAATCATCAGGGTGGAATTGACCTGGGGGTATCCATCGTCACTGTCTTCCTTGTCCTCAACTTTGTCCGACTCCTTTTCCTTATCTTTGGGCTGCTTGCCCTGGAACTGCTGGATCAAGAGCTCACACTGTCGAGTGATATGTTTCGGGTAAATGAAATTATCCTCTTCATCTTTCTTGGTGTGGATGTGACATGGCAAATCCAACACATCATTTCCGTCTTGGTCTTTAACTTTCTTGGGGTGCCAAGGTCCTTTGGGTTTCCCCTTAAACTTTCCTTGAGTTACAGCCAAGGCTTCCCCAGGAGCAGCTGGCTTGGCTTTCCGCTTCTGTTTCTGATTGGAATTCCCTCCTCCAGTTTCTTGAGCGACTGACTTGAGCTTGCCGCTCCTGAGTCGATCCTCATCTTCACCATTAGCATAATCGGTGGCAATCTCCATCATCCGATTCAGAGACATATCTCCGGTTCGACCGAATTTCAGATTCAGTTCCCTGTACTTGACGCCTTCTTTGAAGGCACAGACTGCTTGGTGGTCAGGCACATTCTCTACCGTGTGATGTAACGTGATCCATCTCTGGATGTAATTCCTCAAAGTTTCATTCAGCTTCTGCACGCAAGACCGTAGTTCCGTCAGCCCTGCCGGTCGCTTGCATGTTCCTTCAAATGTGGTGACAAACACTCGGGCGAGATCTTCCCAAGTGTAATTGCTGCTGGGTGCTAACTGATCCAGCCACGCTCTGGCCGAGCCCTCCAACATGAGAGGCAGGTGCTTCATGGCCACTTCATCATTGCCACCGCCAATCTGGACGCCCACTCGGTAGTCTTCAAGCCAAGTATTGGGCTTGGACTCACCAGTGAACTTACGGACTCCAGTCGCCAACCTGAAGTTGGGAGAAATCACAGCGGCCCTGATGGCTCTACTAAAGCACTCTGGCCCCGAAACATGTACTTTGCTGCTGGTAGGTGCATCTCTGTCGTGACCTTCTCGGTGAGCTCTGTTCCTGTCGACCAAACCTTGAACGAGAATGGATCTCGCATCAAAGCCTGGTTCCCTGGGGTCGACTGGAATCCTTCGCCCAACACTATGAGGGCGCTTGTCATCCTGCTGTCGAGGCACATACGACCCGCTCCTCGGGGGAGGGGTGGGCACTCGACGTCGATCGTCACGATCGAATCGGTGATCATACTGCTCACGGTTCCCGTACTGATTACGCCGGTCCCCACGTCCCTCATGCCTCGGGGGCGATCTTGGGCTATGAGCCGACTGGACTGTGTCTGCAGCAATGGATCTGCTATGAATCCTGTTCCGCGACTGAGAAACAGCAGAATTCTGGTCTCCTGCTGCCCGGAGTAACGCTCTGATCTGCAGCAAGCCTCTGCCAGCCTCCGACTGGGAAGGCTGAATCGACTCTGCTATACGGGCTGCAACTGCTAAGTTCTGAATCAGAGTTCGATATACCTGCGGGGGTGGAAAGAGCTGACATCGACTGGATTCTGGAACCTGTTGTCGCGCACGCTCGTTGAGTGCTCGCTGGAGGTTCTCCAGTCGAGCGCGCTCGGCCAAGTTTGCCAGACGCGCGTCCTCCAAGGCACGAGCCTCGGGGGTTTCTCCAACGATAGGAGTGTGCAGTGCATCCATGTTCCGGCGGCGAAGTTCTTCTCTCTGCAGCGACGTGAGAGGCTCGGGGAGATATTCCTCATGGGGACGCGACGGGTCGCCTCCACCTGCGCCTCCGTCGGTGCGGGGAAAACCGGGAGGACTGGGCGGTCCATCGACCATCAGAATCTCCGCCGCCGGATCACTGCTATCGCACTCGGATGCGGTCTCTGCGGAGCCAGTCGACAGGTCGAACAGGCCGTAGAGGGATTCGTCGGGCTCGATCGCTGCGACTTGAGGGGTGGCCGACTGGCGTGCCACCGCGTGTCTCACCCACCGCTGAAGTCTCGACCGACCGGAGCGCTTGCGCCGGCGGGAAACAGGGAGGGAGGACAAAACAGGAGCCGACCGATAGTGGGTCGACGGTTGCCGCAAGAGGACGCCGCGGTCGCACGCGCGAAAAGTGCGTTGCCCCGCGGACAGGGAGTGCGTCCACGTCGAGCGGAGCCTCCTGAAGCCAAGCGGAGTCGTCAGCAATGAACGTGAGCACGCCGAGACGGATCTCGCGGCCCTCCACCAAAACTCCGCCAGAAACCATGATGATTTGGATCGGAAAAGATCGCAACTCCTCCAATCAAATCGCTAAAACACCTGCCCCACAGTGGGCGCCAACTGTCGTGGTTCTAAGTCTGACAGTAATGTAGGGGGGTAGGTATGGAGAGGCAAGATCTTAACTATGGAGAAGTTGTAAGCACACGAGGTTTACGAGTTCAGGCCCTTCTCGAAGGAAGTAATAGCCCTGCGTCTCGGAGCCCAGAGGCGGTCGACTGGATTATGCTTGTATGAATTACAGGGGTGCGAACCCTTTACACTGAGGAGGGGGTGGCTTATATAGAGTTCGCCGGACCCCTCCGGCCCTCAGTTGTGCAGGGTTTTAAATACATTAAGGTCGGGCGTTACTGGTAACGCCTCTAATAAAGTTCTATGATGACCATAAAAGCTACTTAATAACCGACCGTTAGCGTGCGGAGTGCCTTTAGGTCTCCTGGCCGTCGAGTGGTTGGATCTTGATCGAGTGATTGCTTCTTGGTCGAGTGTCTTCGAGTCTGTCGAGTGGAACACCTCCAAGTCGATTGAAAGGTGATTTCTTCTTGAGATGTCCTTGGGTAGGGCAACTGGGACATGTCCATGACCCTACCCTAGGTACATAGGTTCATCAATCACTAAACCATAGAACGAGTAGTGTTTTATAACTTTTCTTTATTTTTATTTCCCTCTTCACTCGTAGGAAGTTCACCAGTTTTGGCTTTTTCGGTTAACTGGTCATTTTTCGGTGCAATTTTACTCAAGTTTTCCGTTTCTTTTTTTAAATGTGTGTTTTTTAATTCATGTTTTCTTCAAAATCAATGCTTTTTTTCCTTTTTAGAGTTTCTTTAAAAGGGTGAACTTTTTTCAAAATAGATGAATTTTTTGCCAAATACGATGACCTTTTTTCAAAATCGATGAACTTTTTTCAAATTTCATGAACTATTTTTCAAAATCGATAAACTTTTAAAAATTTGATGTTTTTTTTTCAAAACTAATGAACTTTTTTTCAAATTTGATTGACTTTTTCCAAATTCAATGAACTTTTTTCAAAATTGATGATTTTTTTTCAAATTGATGAACTTTTGTCAAATTCAATGAGCTTTTGTTCAAATTCAATGAGCCTTTTTCAAATTCGATGAGCTTTTTTTTCAAATTTGATGAACTATTTTCAAATTCAATAAATTTTTTCTCAAATTACTTGAATTTTTAAAAATCAGTATGCCCATATGAATTCACATTTTTTTTCAACTTTTTGCCTTTTTTCTTTATTCATTTTTTAAGTCAAAGCTTAACCGGTCAAACTATGCTCGAAGCGACCAAGGGGTGGACCGGTGAAGCGATCACTTGTCTTACATGGGCCGACCCAGGAGCAGACGGCTATGAGCACCAGCTACCTGTTCGGGCGCTTAAGGCGCCGAGAAGAAGCTCCCCTTCAGGCGTCCACTATAGGTCATTTTGCAAACGGGCGCACACCTCTTTCTATGAGCTGGGCTGATCCATCGATCTTTTTCTCTGATTTTAAATCACAAAAAACTGGGAGCTGGGTGGGATTAAAACTGGTGACTTTGTGGTTCATAGTACGCCGCAGTAACTAACCAGCCGCCCTCATTTCATGTGATTACCTACATCCTGTTCAGTCTTGTCTTTTTTTTGTTCCCTTTTCTCGTTTTTTGGAATAGTTTTTTTTTATTTTTTCTGTTTTGTTTCTCTAAATCTGCATTTTTTTATTTTGCAAACATTTTTAAAAATCAAAGAACTTTTTTCAAATTCATGAACTTTTTGAAAATCATTAAAAAAATTCAATATTGATGAACTTATTTTCAAATTTGCAAACTGTTTCTTCAAAATCGTTTTTTTAAATTCATGCTTTTTTCGAAAATTGATGAACTTTTTTTCAAGATCGATGATTTTTATATTCAAATCTGTGAGATTTTGTTAAAATTATTTTATTTCAAATTCATGAAGTTTCTTTCAATGTCAATGAACTTTTTCGCAAAATCGGGGAACTTTTCTTAAATTTGTGGACTTTTTCCAAAGCCAATGAACTTTTTTTTTCAAATCCTTGATTTTTTTTCCAAAATTTGTGAAAAAAATTTCTCATGTTTTTTCTAATTTTGTAAACATTTCTGAGTGCTCAATGATCAACGTGGGCCCTGGTTGGTGAACAGCGGCCAGTCAACTAGGAACCGGCCGAACCAGAAAATAAAAATCAAAGGAACTAGGAACTTTTTTTAGCGAGCGAGCATGAACTGAGCCAGCGTTCGAGAGGTTGAGATGGGCCGGCACATGAGCGGGAGGGCGTGAGCGCCAATCTATCGAACATCGTGATGGTTCAACCACCTCGTTCAATCCCCTTGCACCGGAAAAATCGCTATGAAAATCCCAGGCCTTCTCCCTCCCGCACGATTGAAAAAATCATGCAAAAAAAACAGAAAATACAAGCGAATAGATAAGGAAACTACCATCCACGCATGCAGTCAGCCCCCACCCACGAGTCCCACCCGCATCTTGCGACCCGCCGCCGTCTTCCTGGTCCAACTAGGGTTGGGCGCCACTTCCGTCTTCCTGGTCGACGGCGTCCTCGTCTTCGACGGTCGCGCCCATCCCCACCTTCCTAGGTTCATGGGGCTAGGTTGAAAAGCTCACAGAAAGATGTTGTGATTAAAGTCCTAAAGCCAAGAATTGAATATACTTTGGTCACCGGTCTGAATTTTATCTATCTTGCTTCACATGTTTTTGGCTTCGTTACCTCTACTATCCCGGCAACTGACCATTCTGCTAGCTGTTGCGATCTGACCGTCAGTTCAGCTGCTGACGCTAAGCTCAAACGCAACACGCTGATTGGCTGCAGATAGATGTGATTGAACCTGGGAGGAGTTCGGACCGTGGGAGACGGCGTCACCCACAGCACATCGGCGTTCCAGTAAGCGATGGCTGCGCTGGAGGAGAAGGGTAGCAGCGCCTCACGGGAGCTTCAATCTAACAGTCCACTGGCAAAATTAAAAATCTTTGTTATCTAAAATTAAAATGCACTTCCGAGTGAATAATAGAACAGTACACTTGTAAAATTAAAATGCTTTGTTTGGATACCAATTAGTAACAATACACCAGCAAAATGAAAATGAAAATGCTTTCCCGCATGTTTGCAAGCAGGAAAACAGTTCACACATAGAGATTATTTCTGGCAATCCGCACTTAGTCGATCATTTTTCCTATGATGCATTGTATATTTTTGGTTGCTGAATATGATACTCGCACCCCATCAAAAAATTATGATTATCAGTCGACTCGTCATAAAAAGTGTAGTGGATGTTGGAAAGTTTACCTGGTCTTCCATTTCTAAATTTCCAGAAGGCAATCCTAGAGATGTTAGTTTTATTTGAATTGCTGTTCATTTAGACATTCCTCTTGCTGCTGACCACAATACGATTAATTATATCACTCAATGAGAAGTGACTCATTTTCCATTGTTATTAGAAGGTAGAAATATGGGAGACGACATACACCTTCATTCTTTGAGTACTCAACGTATTTAGCTTGAGATCTACGTAAAAATGGATAGACATTTGGGCTAAAGTTTGTTGGAATTTGTTATGGGGATAGCGAAACAATCTTGGTGTGTGCTTAATTGTCAGGTTGGAGAAAATGGCCGCTGGTGTTGGGAGTTGTTCAGCTGATTAGGAGCATTCTTGATGCGTCTCATTTGGTCATTTCGAACTACTGCATAAGACTGTCCCATCAGTTTTTGATGTATGTAGGGTTGTTGTACTTCTAAATTTTCTTAAAGAATTTTGCGTTGTAGGGAACAACTACTTCTGAGTTTTGGGGTGGCAGCAGCAAGGCCGAGGTGCATGATCATGAAGATGGGCGACTGCGGGGAATGCATGCACATGGAAGGGTGGACATCGCCGTTACCCCCGCAGGGACGACTATGCCGACAACTGTTTGCACATTAAGTAATTTATAGCATAGGTGAGAATGATATAATTTTTCTTTATCAGTAGTCATATTTTGTCAGATTAAGATCTACATGTAAACATTCCTGCACCTTGTATCATATAGAACTACCCTAAAGGGATTATGCTTGATCTTCTAAGCTAGCTGCTATTAAAAAGACATTTCTCACCAAGCAAGGTAATTATAATAAGCATCAAGGTTAGCATGAGATATTTTTTTAGATGACCCAAATATGCTGAAATATAGTCAGAAGATCCTGATCTTACTAAACACAGTGTTCCTGGCTTATATATCATTTTTAATGTTCTACTCAAGTAGCAGGCAGTAGGTGACTTCGGTTTTAATCATGTTATAGGAAAATCTTGGTTTGTCTAATGTAAGGAGAGGGTCACAGTTTGTTCAACTATATATACAGCACAGCTGCACAGGTTGCCTGCCACCAGGATTGCCTCCCGTTGCTTGATGTATGTTGAGCATTTGTTTGTAACATAATCCAAGCTACATATCTGATGAAGGGGAAATCGTGTGTACACTTTTTATGTACCAGTATATATGTGGTCTCAAACTGTAAAACATGATCAGTGATTATTTTGTTATTAAACAATGCTGGAGATGACAAACCAAAGAGCACATGCCCCATTGATAGAGGTGAGTGGAGTTGAGGTATGTGGTGCACTTAGAGGGCGAAGTATAGATGCTGAAATTTCGTTCAGGCATGAGCTGCTTTGTAGCAAACTTATAGACCTTGTTGTTTTACACTGAGGGGAGATACTCTTTGATGCTCTGCTTTGTGGCGCCAGAGGGAGATATCGTGTTACTTCTGTCCTATTCTTGTATATCTAAGCTTAATAACAATTTATTACACTCGTTGTTAATTTTCTGTGACGTAACTTCTTGATGACACATTTCTTGTGTGAAGGCCCATATGTTTTATCAAACAATTGGTTCTAATAAAAATAAAGCATTCATGTGCTATCTGTATTGCTAATTAACTGCATAGTTATGACTTGACTGTGTACCACTCTATTTTGTGCATTGAATCTGGTAAGGCTCTCCTTGTTTTCTTCTTCTTTTGTTCTGCAAATGACATAATGGGTCCAAGCTATTGTCCGGAGAAGCTAAGACTAGGATAAGAAGTGAAAGTACAAATTTAAAGTTGTCACAAATAAATGAAAGAAGACATTCATATGATACATTCTTTTCTGAAAATTATCATTATTATGTGTCCTTGCGGTTACAGTGCTGTAGCCAAAGTTTGTTCATTCAGGTCTTACTTCTATGTTGCATAGATGGCTGGAGACACACATTTGTGCAATCTTTCCCATTCATCATATAGAAATGCATACACCTTTTATCTCTATTTCAGAAGCAACATTTTCTGCTAAACTGTAGCCAAAATGCTTTCGCAAACAAATGTAAGTGCAATATTCAAATCCACTTGTGCTTTATCGCTTCAGGAATGGTGCCTCCTTTAGTTTTTTTTGAATTTTATTCTTTTCAGAATATTACATGCCTATGTTTTCGACACTTGTGATTTTCAACATCCATTATGTCTATACTTATGAGATGATGAAAAACTTGAAGGGACCGTGGCAACGTACGGGCAGTCAACTAGTGTTGCATAGATGGCTGGAGACACACATTTGTGCAATCTTTTCCATTCATCATATAGAAATGCATACACCTTTTATCTCTATTTCAGAAGCAACATTTTCTGCTAAACTGTAGCCAAAATGCTTTCGCAAACAAATGTAAGTGCAATATTCAAATCCACTTGTGCTTTATCGCTTCAGGAATGGTGCCTCCTTTAGTTTTTTTGAATTTTATTCTTTTCAGAATATTACATGTCTATGTTTTCGACACTTGTGATTTTCAACATCCATTATGTCTATACTTATGAGATGATGAAAAACTTGAAGGGATCGTGGCAACGCATGGACAGTCAACTAGTATCCCTAACTGGCACATAAGACGTCAATTAGGAGCACCCTTCTTCAGCGCGGGCGGGGGCGGCTCGTGCTGTGACTTTGGGGCTGCTTGATCGCTACCCTGAGTACCTGAGCTCAAACACCTGACGCCTCTACCTGTGGGGAAAAAAAACATGTGATCCGCTAAACCCGTGTTTGGTGTCACGAGAATCTTTCCTGGCTGACTCAGGCCTAGAAAATTGGTGGCCTACATGCAAACGCATCCCCTCCTAAGTATAATCAGGGCGGCAACCAAACATGATCAAATATGAGGTGTGCTTTTTTTTGCGGGAGTAGATCCAATCTATTTATCTTCGATCATGACAGTACAACAAACATCACAATAAAATTATATCCAGATTCATAGACCACCCAGCAACGACTACAAGCACTGAAGCGAGCTGGCGCGTCCCCGTCATCACCCCTCCCTCACCGGAGCCTGGCAAAACTTGTTGTGTTAGTCAGTCGAAAAGTCATCGTGCTAAGGTTCCATAGGACCAGCGCACCAGAACAACACCCGCCGCCGATGAAGTGTAGCGTAGATTAAAAAGATCCAACCGAAGACACACAAATATAGACGAGTGACGAATAGATCCGAACAAATCCACCAAAGGCAGAGCCACCGGAGACACAACTCCACATGCCTGCCGACGATGCTAGATGCATCACCGGAATGGGGGCTGGGCGGGAAGAACCTTATTCCATCTTCAGTGAGCTGTCGTCGTATCGCTTTTCTGAGCAGGATACAAACCCTAACAAACCTCAAAAGCACATCTTAAAAGGAGCCCTTCCACCGGCAAAGACTGCGATCCACCACGCCCCCATGCCCCTAAGGCCACCGGAGATGAGGCAGACCGGCGGGAGACGGAGGAACCCTAATTTCTTAGGGAAGGAGGCGGCTGCGTCCGCTCACGTTTTCTTAGGGGTTGGTTAGCCTAAATATGCGGTGTGCTTGATCAGACAATTTCTTCAACAAAATCAGGCTACTCTCATGCATGCAAAATACTCCCTCTTTTTTTTTGCGGGGCAAATAGAAGTTTTATTCCATAATGATAGGGTTACAGTCCAGTGGCAGTAGTGCCTCAATACACGGAGGACCACGGTGTAGCCATACAGCAGTAGTACATTCATATCGACTATAACTAGCCAAACGATCTGCTACCCTATTTTGTTCACGGAAAATTTTCTGGGGAATAAACTCCCTATCAATCATCAAAAACTTTATCTCAGCAATTAGATGACCATACGCAGAGCGATCCAGATTATCGCCTTTGAGAGAAGCCAATGCTGTCGAGGAATCAGATTGCACAATGATCGGGCCTTTAGAGTGTTGTTTCGCTAGTGCCATACCTTGCATCAAAGCGTGAATCTCGGCCTCCAACGCATCATTACAGATAAATAAGAACCTGTATGCCGCGAAAATAACACTCCCATCATGTCTTTGTAGGACCATACCGGTGGCCGCCGACCCGTCAGCCTCTGAAAATGCTCCGTCCACCGAGAGGGCCACATGATCTACAGGGGGTTGTGGCCATGGCGGGGGCGGCGGTGAGACCTTGATCACAGGAGATGGAAGTAAATCTTCACGTCATTTTCCCCTTAATGATTTCCTCTGTAGTATATATCCTTGACAGCCGCAACGAATTAAAGTAACTCTGCAGAAAATCAACAGATGTTTGAGGTGGAGGAGCTTCTTTACCATGAACCATGTCTGTACGTAAGTTCCAGATCCTCCAAATCAACATCATTATCATATCCCGAACGGTGCCGTTGCATGAAGAAAGCAAACTCAGAAGCCAATCTCTTCCCGTATTAATCAACAAGTCACGGCCGGACAGCGGCCAGATCCTACGCATTAAGTCCCATAGTACTGCAGCGTGATTGCATGTAACAAGTGCGTGGAATGATGTCTCCACCTCCAGGGTACACATCGGACATGAACTACGCACGGGCAAGTGCCGGTAGGATTTGCATTGATTTGTTGCCAGCGCCCCTGAAACAGTTTTCCACGCCATTATTTTCATTTTTTGTGGTACTGATGAACTCCAAATGCGGCGCCATAAAGAGCGGTCTCCCTCTGGAAAATTGCTCGATGCGCCCCCAACAAATAGATCATCATGTTCAGCAGATGCTAGTTTGTACGCACTCTTAACAGTGAAACAACCGTTCCTCTCAGGAAACCAAGCCAAGAAATCCTGCCGGTTTCTAGGGGAGGTCCTGATTTTTACAATTTCCAATATATCCATAAGCCAAAAATGCTCTTGGAGCCGTTGCATGTTCCAGGCACCATGTTCGTCTAGGAAATCCGCAACCCAATTAAATCGACAATTTCACTTAGGAGTAATAGGACGACAGCCTTTGCCACGAGGAATCCATGGGTCTCTCCAAGTATGGATCAGAGACCCATCACCCACTCGCCATATTAATCCTTTTTTGACAAGATCAAGGCCATGCTCAATTCCCTTCCACACTGCTGACGCATTACCAGAGAAAACCGTGTCAAGCAGGTTACCTCGGGGATAGTATCTAGCCTTCAGTAAACGCGCACATAAACTGTCTGGGCTGTCAATTAATCTCCACGCCTGCTTAGCAAGCAAGGCCTGGTTGAATGCCCTCATATCTCTGAATCCCATGCCACCCTTCGACTTAGGAAGCCTCATTTTATCTCAGCTCAACCAAGCCATCTTTTTTTTACCCTTCTCTACACCCCATCAGTATTGGCGCATCAACCTGGTCAAATCGTCACAAACTGAGGCCGGTAGGCGGAAAACGCTCATCACATAGGTGGGTATAGCTTGAGCCACAGATTTGATTAAAACCTCTTTATCACCAGACGATAAGTATTGTTTACTCCAGTCCACCAATCTTTTACTCATACTGTGTTGGAGTGTTTCAAACCTTCCTTTATTCATTCTACCTTCAGGTGCAGGTAAACCCAAATATTTGGGATCAAAAACCTCTTGAGTGATTTCCAGGATGCTCTTCACTTCCTCCCCAACATTAGTCAGACAGTTATCCGAGAAAAGGATGGAACACTTTGCCGGGTTGATAAGTTGACCCGTCGCCGATGCATATGTGTTCAACAAACCTTTAACAATGGAAGCCTGCTGGTTAGTTGCTCGAAAAAAGAGCATGGTATCATCCGCAAACAAGAGATGAGATATAACTGGTGCTCCACGACAAATCTGGAGCCCTACCAATCCATCCTCCGCAATTGACTTGTTGATGAGGGCAGAAAGCGCATCAGCAACAAAGAGAAATAAAAAAGAGGATAGAGGATCACCTTGTCGGAGGCCCCTGGATGGGGTAAAGGATTTTAATAACTTCCCGTTAAACTTGACAGAATATTTCACCGATTTCACACAAGCCATAATCCAGGAAATCCACTGCTGGGAGAAGCCCCATTTAATTAAAGCCTTCTCCAAAAAATCCCAATCCACACGATCGTATGCCTTCGAGAGGTCCAATTTGTAAGCACAACATGCCGGAGAATTAGGCATCAAGGACTGAATATAGTGGATACACTCGAAGGCAATAATCGAATTATCAGAGATAAGCCGTCCTGGAATAAATGCACATTGGTTATCCGAAATAAGCTCCGTGAGAATAGGTCGAAATTGATTAACCAAGCACTTAGAAACGATCTTATAAATCACATTACACAAACTGATGGGTCTAAAATCCTTCAAGTCCTGTGGGATGGGGACTTTGGGGATCAAGACAATTACTGTATCATTAACATTCTCGGGCATCACCCCTGAGCGAAAGAACTCTAAAACTGCCGCTATAATTTCAGACTTGAGAACATCCCAATTGCGCTGAAAAAACCTGGCAGGAAGATCATCTGGACCAGGTGCTTTAAGCGGCCCTATTTGGAAGAGAGCATTAGACACTTCTTCCTCTGAAAACGGCTCACAAAGTCTATCATTCATCATAATTGTTACCTTGGGCAAAATACAGTCCAGGACCCCATCAGGAGAGATGGTAGGATCCTTAGTGTATAACTCCTTAAAATAGGAGGTAGCCATAAGTTCCATCTCCAAGGGAGTATTACACCATGAGCCATTCTGTTTATGGAGCCGCTGTATATAATTCCGTCTAGCCCTCCAAACAGCTCGACGGTGAAGATATTTGGTGTTTCGCTCCCCCTCTTTAAGCCATGTAATTCGAGACCATTGTAACCAGAGCATTTCTTCTCTGTATAAAAGTTCATCCAACTCATTCATTTTTTGCCTAAGGGCCATACGATCAGCATTCCCTATCTGTAACTCAGCTAGCTCATTCCGTAGCTTCTCTATGTCCTTCAAGACGTGGCCAAAATTTTGTTTACTCCATGTTTTCAGGCAACGCATCACCTCTTGAAGCGACAAACAAACTGAACCCAAATTATCTGCCGGCCTATTTTTCTCCCAAGACTCTGCAACTATTGTTGGGGAACGTAGCATAAATTTAAAATTTTCCTACGTGTCACCAAGATCTATCTATGGAGTCATCTAGCAACGAGGGAGGAGTGGATCTACATACCCTTGTAGATCACGCGCGGAAGCGTTCAAGAGAACGGGGTTGATGGAGTCGTACTCGTCGTGATCCAAATCACCGATGATCTTAGCGTCGAACGGACGGCACCTCCGCGTTCAACACACGTACGGAGCAGCGACGTCTCCTCCTTTTTGATCCAGCAAGGGGGAACGAGAGGTTGAGGAAGATGGCTCCAACAGCAGCACGATGGCGTGGTGGTGGTGGAGCTGCAGTACTCCGGCAGGGCTTCGCCAAGCACTATGGAGGAGGAGGATGTGTTGGAGAGGGAGAGGGAGGCACCAAAGGCTTGGGTTGAGAGGCCCTCCTTTCCCCACTATATATAGGGAGCCTAGGGAGGGGGCGCCGGCCCTAGGAGATCCAATCTCCTAGGGGGGGCGGCGGCCAAGGGAGGAGTCCCTCCCCCCCAAGGCACCTAGGAGGTGCCTTCCCCTCTTAGGACACTTCCTTCCTTATCTCTAGGCGCATGGGCCTCTTGGGGCTGGTGCCCTTGGCCCATGTAGGCCAAGGTGCACACCCCTACAGCCCATGTGGCCCCCCGGGACAGGTGGCCCCACCCGGTGGACCCCCGGGACCCTTCCGGTGGTCCCGGTACAATACCAGTGACCCCGAAACTTGTCCCGATGGCCGAAATAGCACTTCCTTTATATAATTCTTTACCTCCGGACCATTTTGGAACTCCTCGTGACGTCCGGGATCTCATCCGGGACTCCGAACAACTTTCGGGTTACTGCATATACATATCCCTACAACCCTAGCGTCACCGAACCTTAAGTGTGTAGACCCTACGGGTTCGGGAACCATGCAGACATGGCCGAGACATTTCTCCGATCAATAACCAACAGCGGGATCTGGATACCCATGTTGGTTCCCACATGTTCCACGATGATCTCATCGGATGAACCACGATGTCAAGGATTCGATCAATCCCGTATACAATTCCCTTTGTCTAGCGGTACGATACTTGCCCGAGATTCGATCGTCGGTATCCCGATACCTTGTTCAATCTCGTTACCGGCAAGTCTCTTTACTCGTTTCGTAACACATCATCCCGTGATCAACTCCATGATCACATTGTGCACATTATGATGATGTCCTACCGAGTGGGCCCAGAGATACCTCTCCGTTTACACGGAGTGACAAATCCCAGTCTCGATTCGTGCCAACCCAACAGACACTTTCGGAGATACCTGTAGTGTACCTTTATAGCCACTCAGTTACGTTGTGACGTTTGGCACACCCAAAGCATTCCTACGATATCCGGGAGTTGCACAATCTCATGGTCTAAGGAAATGATACTTGACATTAGAAAAGCTTTAGCATACGAACTACGCGATCTCTGTGCTAGGCTTAGGATTGGGTCTTGTCCATCACATCATTCTCCCAATGATGTGATCCCGTTATCAACGACATCCAATGTCCATGGTCAGGAAACCGTAACCATCTATTGATCAACGAGCTAGTCAACTAGAGGCTTACTAGGGACATGGTGTTGTCTATGTATCCACACATGTATCTGAGTTTCCTATCAATACAATTCTAGCATGGATAATAAACGATTATCATGAACAAGGAAATATAATAATAACTAATTTATTATTGCCTCTAGGGCATATTTCCAACAACTATTTCTGGCAGCGCCACATGCCTTTTCCACATAATCTCGTATCGTGGGGAGAAACATCGCCGCTGTTTGCTCACGTCGTTAACCAGCTCCACTAGAACAGGACAATGATCCGAGTAGGATGTAGCAAGGTGGATCACACAAACAACAGGGAAGAGATCACGCCATTGCTCGTTGGCACACGCCCTGTCGAGCCTAACTCGAATGTTGTTGTTGCCCAGCCGACCGTTATCATAGGTGTAAGGTACACCAGAAAAACCCAAGTCCTCAAGTTCACACACCATGAGACAATCACGAAAAGCATCCATCTGACTTTCTGCATGCATCGACCTTGAAAAGTGTTCATGTTGCCATAAGGTCTCATTAAAATCACCACAAACAAACCATGGTACATGTGAGTTGGCCCGTAGATTCGTAAGGTGATCCCACATGCGATGACGATGCTCCACACGTGGTTCACCATAGACAAAAGTTGCTCGCCAACACAGATCACAACTAGCATCTATCACTTGCACGTCAATATACCGTGCACAAGCATCCATGATCGCTTCTTGGAGGCTTTCATCCCAATATAGAGCTAGCCCTCTGCTGCGACCGTCACTGCAAATTTCTTTAAATCCCTTCATACCCAATCTCCATTTAAGCTTTTCCATTTTCACTGAAGATTGCCTAGTTTCACAGAGGAAGACAATCTTCGGGGAATTGGCTTTTGAGAGGGCCAAGACCTCACGAACTGTCCGGCGGTTCCCCGCCCCCCGGCAGTTCCAAAATAAAAGACTCATTGCTTCCGGCGGTCCTCCTCACAGGAGGCCGCCGATCTAACATCACTAGTAATATGATCATTGCCTACTTTTGCACGCTTACTGCTTGTGATGAACGTAGGAGGAGTATCCTTCTCGAGGTCCTCACCTTTTCCTTCGGTGATAGCTAGAACATCATGGTCAGACGTTACTGCCGGCTTGCTTGGATTCACTCCGGCTTCCCCCTCCACCATATTCAAACGCTTTTTTCCGTTCCTATCAACATCCATAGCCATAGAAGTGGGTTTACATGGGCTGGTAGCACTAACTCCCGTCTCTGGATCCACCACATGAGCCTTTGTTCCTTTACCATCAGCTCCATCATGAGCTCCAGCCTTTTGTGATCGACTAGGCACGTTGGCACCACTGTTACTCCATTGATTCGGAGGGTCAGCATAGAGCCAATCACCGAATTTCATATTCTTTTCTTCATGCACACCTGAGCCACACTCTTTATACTCATGACCAACTAAACCACAAACCTTACAGAACCGTGATACTCCCTCTATTCCTAAATATAAGTCTTTTTAGAGGTTTCAAATGGACTATAGCATACGGATATATATAGACATATTTTAGAGTGTAGATTTACTCATTTTGCTCCATATGTAGTCCCTTGTTGAAATCTTTAGAAAAAACTTATATTTAGGAACGGAGGGAGTAGTTCTTTCTTTGAACCGCATGCATGCAACGAACATCCACCGCGCCCCCAAGGCAGTAGAAGGGGGTGTCAACCTAACAGCCCCTTTTACTGTCTTTGGAGCTCGCCGGTGTTCACTTGATTAATCCAAGAAACGAGATGGCCCAATGATAATTCTTGGAGTTTTATGAAGGACTGCGATTTGTACAAACCAAAAGAGATATATCCTGTGTTCTCCTTTCATCTGCAGCTCAGCTCTACGGTACAGATCTCACGTAACCACGCTGGACGAGGCAAATAAAAGCTGTTACATCGCTCCAGTATCACAACGGGGTGGTGGCGCAGTTGGCTAGCGCGTAGGTCTCATAGCTAGACGTGAGTAATCCTGAGGTCGAGAGTTCGAGCCTCTCTCACCCCACAGTCGGCACTTGTAGTGATGAAACGCTCGGTGACAACTTGGGTCGTCACTTGTGCACCTGTGTAACAACAGGTGAAAAGAGCAACTCTGAACTTGTGTCTAATTTTTTTTTGCCTTTCCGGTTACGCACTCACGGTTTCAGCCACTGCTGCGCCCTCCTGAAACTAAAAATTGTATCTGTTTTTTTAGCAATGTTTACAGCCCTGGAAAAAATATGTAATTCACCCGCATTTCATTTCAGTATTCATCTTTGGAAGGAAGCAGGAGGCGCGAGGGTAGATAGTGTGTATGGTGCGGTGTTTCAACTCTATAACCGTTCTGGTGATGTTGTGAGAGGTCTTTACACCTTTTGCTGCCATCACCATTGGCGTACTCTCGAAAAATAAATAAATGTGTTGGACATCAAAGTACCCGGGCCTTCAAATGGTGAAATATTCAAAAATGTAAAGCAATCCTCGCAATGAGTGGATTGAGCATAGAATCCTGGGCAAATGACAGTTTATATTCAAGGAAGAAGTATCTTTAGCACTATTTGGAATTTATACTGGTAATGGTGATCTACATTATGGCCTCATCTGTCAAACCTTTGCAGCCTCCTACGGCGTATCTCATCAACCGAGAGGTCACTGCTTCCCCCATCCTGGAGATGCTGTCTGTTGGGAAAAACACGATCCTCACGCATGCTGTTGCACATCTCACAGATATCTACCGAAGGCGAGTTGTCAAAAGTGCAGGCCGCGCATCTCCACATGCCTCTGCCGCTCTCTCTTGCTGCGCGGCGCCCAACTCTGCCCCCCTGACGACGACCAGGCCTCAGGAGCCTCTGAGCGAATTTCACCGGCCAACTTACAACATTTGCAATGCCCGAGATCAGAAGAGAAAGCGGGTCCGGCCCGGAGTATGATCGCTTTATCCAAAGATAGGCTAGACCAGCAAGAATCCCGCTAAGATGGCCAATGAAGGACGTCCCGGGAATGAAGGCCTGTATGAGGAGCAGTTCAGCCCACGCAGCATACTTTGCTGGAATGACCATCCCATGCAGGAAGACATAATCATCTGACCAGGCATTCAGCACAATCTTCATACCAAACAGCACCCCGGAGAATCCAACGGCATATTGATCGTAATACGCAGTCTCATTGCCGAGAAGGAGTAGACCTTTGGACAAGAGCAGTGTGAAGCCCTGAGACAGGCCAAGCAAGGCAGTGACCATAGAAGCAAACTCAACACTGCCCATTGATGTTTCAAGCTGTATGCCCTTCCACAAGAGAGACGTCATGTTGTAGAAGAAGTGGGTTTCACTCAGGTGGTAGAAAGCTGACAGGAAGAAGCGCGTCAGGTCGCCGTACTGCAACATGTTCGCAACTGTTAAACTCAAGATGAGAGATACTGAAAAAATCAATCTAATGTACACTGATTACTCTGCACTACAACATTTTAGAGCACATGATGTGCACTCTGCTAGATATTTCTGAAAGCAATAATCCTTATGGAAAGGCCAACAAATCATTCTGAATCAGCCAAAGCTTGCATTTTACTAGATATAGGGGTGTAAGGGGCACCATCAGGCCATAAAACTCACACATACATGTCACCTAGGTCCACGAATAATACCCTACGGAAAGAGCGACAAATCATTGTGAAACCAGCAGAGCCTGCATTTACTGGATAAATAGAGTTGAAAAGGGCACAATAAGAGCAACTCTAGCAGGGCCTTCAAAATGATTTTAGAGTGCACTGTAAAAGTTTTTAAAGGCTCAAGAGCAAGTTTGCAGATTCAGAAACCGTAAAACACAGCCTTTACATTTCTCGGGCCCATTTTTCAGCAGGGCTGACCTTTTCTCCTTTCTTTCCTCCCCTCCACCGTCACTCACTCCACATTGTCTTCCTCAAAATTCCCCTTGGCTCACCAGTGGCGGCGGCATGCACGCAAGGGCTTGGGTAGGACATGAAAATTTTGTCGCGCCAAAAAAACACTAGGATGCAGCGCATTGTAACCCACAGCCACTAAATATGACCATGTGGCACATGGACCAAATTTGACTCATAGGATTGCTAACTACATCTATCAAATGATAGTGAAAAATGTCCAATGACATGTAAAAAAAAAATCTTCGCCTACGAAATCATATAAAATTTCTTAGTTAACTAATATTGTGATCATAATCACTCACACATCAGAGATAGTACATATGCTAATCTATAATTATATGGACCCAAGTTATAAGTCTGCTCCAGCTCATGGAATATGGTCGAATGTGGCACTAAATGTCCAACGGCTGTGAATATTTTCTTGAAATAAAAGAAGATAGTACTACTTTTCTACTGATTTAAAATGTTCCTCATAACCATTTCTACATTTTAGGGGCTAATGACTATTAGAAGAAGTATGCGGTAAGGTACAAGAACTCGCAGAGCAAAACCACAAGTAGGCCAAGTACCAAAACAAAACCAACCAAGCAAACTGAACAAAAACAAAACTACGCTGCGCTACATAATAGAAGAAAGAAAGCAAAACAACCCAAAAATAGAAAACAGAGCCAAGCAGAGCAGACTACAGATCAGGAGGCCTAGAACGCAGACTTATAACTTAGGGACCAAAGGTGAGACATCAGCACAGTTGCATTTTAGGAATATTTGATCTGGATATATCATAGGATATCATAGTTCAAGACAGTGAGCCAGGTGATACTCTTTCCCCTCTGCCTTGATGCAAAATTATCCTGTCTCAGCTAGCCTGGTCGGAGATTAGGAACTGGTGACACCCAACTAGTGTTTAGTGCATTTGTAAACACAAGTTAAGGTTCAAATAGTCTTAAGGGTGGCATAGAATAAAATGCAGCCAGGGTTCTTCATCTTGTCAGCATCTTCCAGTTACACTCGGCTACTGGAGAACAGCAGAATTAACCCTAGGCATTTTAAAGGGGTCCATTAGAGGTCCAATCCCTGTTAAGTTGCCATCACTAATCAGCTGCAAGGAAGACATCGAGGTCACAAACTCCACCGTGTCAGGAAGGGTGTTATTTTCTATAAATTCATGTTCTTAAGGTTGCTGCATAGGAGATTCTGTCCTTTTAACTAGTTATTACATTTGGAACGGTCTTTCTACCAGTGATTTTGTAAATTATGTCTAAAAATGCAATTTAGTCCTTTCAATGCTTGGGACTGCAGCTCTTCTTCATCTCATCTAGCACCCAGTCCCCCACCTACACACTAGCCTACCCACTTCCGCCACTCCACCCCACCTTTTACACTACAAACCCTAAGCAAAATACTACCGGAAACCACCGCCAATAGATCCGCATCCTGTTCGACAAAGGATAATCAGTACTCGGGAACATATCGCGTTCCTGAACTTCTCAATCCCTAGATTATAACAGAAAACAAATGTTGGTTTTCCATGTGCGATACGATTTCTTCTACCAGCGCAACATGACTCGGCCATAATCCACAGTGTGCGTACCTGGATGATGAGGTGCGGGTTGAAGGCGACGCGGGAGAGCGGCGGGAGGAACGCGTCGAGGGCGCCCGGGCGGAGGTACACCAGCGCGTTGGCGGCGATGAGCGCCGCCGTCACGGGCGGGCGGCTGGCGCCGGCGCGGCCGTACTCGAGAATCACCTGCAGGGCCAGAAGCGGCAGCATCCCGCTCGACGGGCCGCTGCCCCAGCCGACGCCGGCGCCCCGCCGCCGGCCACCGCTCATGCCCGCCCCCATCCCCTGAAACTGGGGGACCGCCAACCGAATACTGACTGGCACCGAGGAGGCAGGACGCACGCAACTCGCTGCCCCCAATTCCTTTCCTATTCTTTTCTTCTCTCTGGCGCTCGAAATCTCTAGTTTTCTTTTGTTTCTGGATGGATGTGTTTCTTTCTTCGGTCGCAAGTATGCCGCGAAACTTCCAGATGACTCCGGAGCAATGTTTCGCCTCGTCATGACAATCATTTTGCTAATAGTTTTGTTCTGTTTAATAATAATAAGTTCATTTAAACTAGTAAAGTTTCGATTGATAACTTTGTACTAAATTTAGTACAAAGTAATACTAAGATTGAGACACTTATTTGGGAATGGAGGAAGTAGTACACCGGCGAGAACTGCTTGCTAAAGAGGGAAACCGAACAAAAATCTGGACAAAGCAACTACGCCTAGCTAAAGTAGGTCACCAACATCATAAGACGTACAAAAATACTGGAGAAACTAAACATGACTGAGCAGAGCACATCACAGCCCATTGCGATGTCATTGTACGTCATCCATGGCACTCGCGACCCAACGGCTTCGGCTTCGCTGCAACCACACAGGAGCACCCGCATCAGCATGTCCGCCACAATCATATTCTTAAACCTAGTCGACACCAGAGAGAGAAGGCATATCTGAAGAGAGGCGAACATGTGTCTCTCCGATCTCGAGAGGAGGACAAACAAGGCTTGCCCGATGCACTTCTCATGTCAAGTGTGCTTCTGCTGCCCTCCACTGTCATACCACAACAAACAAGGCGTCATCAAGCATCGTTCTCGCCATCTCAATAAGTGTCCGGTTCTTTCTCTCAACAACTCTATTTTATTGAGGTGTGCACGTAGTCGAGAACTCATGTGAAATCCCTTCTTCGCCGAGAAAGGTATCCACATTGGCGTTCTTGAACTCCGTTTCGTTGTCACTGCGAACCTTCTTGATTTTCACTTTAAATTGATTTTGGGCCTTTCTAGCGAAGTTTTTGAAGATCTTTTGGACCTGCAATTTATCATCAAGAAAGAACACCCACGTAAACCTCGAAAAGTCATCGACAATGACTAAGCCGAACGAGTTACCACCGAGACTTTTGTAGGCATTGGGACCAAAAAGATTCATATGAAGTAGCTCGAGCGGTCTTCTCGTGGTCATAATATTTTTCACGGGATGACTTCCTCCAACTTGTTTTCCTGCTTGACAAGCACTGCAAAATCTATCCTGATCAAATATAACATCTTTAACACCAAGGATATGATCACCTCTAATAAGCTTGTCAAAATTTCGCATGCCCACGTGACCTAACCTTCCACTAAAAAAAGACACTTCCATGATGATACGTGTTTGTCACAGTAGGTCATGTTTTCTGTCATGCATGTACATTCATGACAAATTTATGATAGAATCAAAATAGTCATACATGTGCTGTCGTAGAAGTGTTCCATGACATTACCAAAATTATCATCACGGAAGTGTCCACTTACATAACGATAAATCACGCGTCATAGAAGTGCTTTCGTCAAGGGTGACCGACACGTGGCATCCACCGTAACGGGACGCCGTTAAGCTATCAGGTCCGGTTTTGGATCCGATAACCCGTTAACAGCCCGGACCAATGGAAATTTTCCACGTGAAAAATTCTCATTGGCTGAAGGAAACACGTGTCTGCTCAACGTTCGGACAGATGTCATCCACTCATTGGACTGGAAGCGCCTATGATATGTCGACATGTGGCATGGCCCAACAGAGGCCCATTCCGGTGAAAAGGTCGGGCCTGTCAAAATAAGCGGGCCGGCCCATTGGCGGCCTACTTGAGTCAGGCCCATTTACAAGTACAACCCATACAAGTTACACAGAATCGACCCATCGAAGGCCCATTCTAGATTCGACAGTTTCCAGCCCATCGTCCGTTTAAGCCCGTTAATGGCCCGCTGTGTTTTTGGGCCCAATTGTGGCCCGAGCTTTTTTCGGCCTGTTAGCAGCCCATCGTCAGTTCCAGCCCGTTAACGGCCCGAAACGTCTTTCGGCCTTTTCTCGGCCCATTCTGCAGTTGGGCCAATTCTAGCCCGCTGTGACTTTAGGCGTGTCCTCAGCCCATTCGGTAAATGGGCCAACTCTTAGCCCATTTTGTCTCTCGGCCTGTTAAGAGCCCGCACAACAGTTGGGCCTTTGACTTTAGGTTCATTAGGGGCCCACGTTCCACAGGGCATCATTTTAGCCCAATGCGACTTTCGGCCTGTCAAAAGTCTAGTTTGCAAATTGGGTCTCCTCTGGCCCATAACACTTTTGCCCTCTTACTGGCTCGTAAAGTAAAAGGGCCGAGACAATTGACATTTTATTTCGGCCTGCTAAAGGCCCGTATGCCATTTCCATTTATTCGACCCTATCGAGCTTTTGGTCTGTTGACGGCCTGCTAAGAGCCGTTGTTACGGTGGGTCCATTTGGGATCCACTTAATATTATTTTGACCAGCCCAATTAAGGCCCGCTTTGACTGCACATATTTGTTCGTTTGTATGGCGTCCAGGAAATGTTTGGGCGTGTTGGCCCCCGTTTCAACGATATAGCATATTCAAGAAATATCCTACTCTATATTATCGCCTCTAAAAAACATACACTATACAATAAAAAGCATAAAAACATAGAATAATCCTACACTATACAATAAAGAAATTACAGCCGAATATACCCACTGGGCATTATAGTTCAGCACTAGTGATTATAAAGCATACACGAACATCACATTACATACACTGGACAAATAAAGCTTATACATCATGGACACGCATCAACAGAACTTACCATTTGAACTATAATCTCTTCAGAAAAAAATGATTGGCCAGATTCAGATAGCACAAATTTTAGTCTGCAAAATCTCCAATTCCTTCGTGGTTACCTCAATGTCTTGTTTCCTTTTTTGACTCCTGCATCTAATACCTGCATGTCCAGTCTCAACTTGTTGATTGTACGTTGAGAATCATGTACACATTGTCTTGCCACCTCTAGTTGATGCTCGAGAACATCGACACGTTCCAATTCCAATCCATAATCATTCGGTAACGGCCATGCCGCATCGCTCGTAGATCTTTGTGTTGATGTCACTTCATCCTGAAATGTTTCTGTAAGTATACATGACTAGGGCAAAAATATAGTTATAATAGTGAAGCGAGCAAGACAGACTATTGTGTACATGGCAAAACAGGACTAACAATAATGTTACACGTCATGAAGCATAAGCAGGTGATATTTTAAATTTTTTAAAAAGGTAGTTTGTGAAGCCTGCATACAGAAATCTCTCTTAACTCACCAGAGGAGCATGATGTTGGGGCCCAATCCAAAACACAGACAAATTACAAATTTAGATAGCACGTTGCGTATAAGTAAGCAAGCTGTTAGCCATTCTGTAGCTCAATTAAAGTCTTAGGGAGCTTAATGAACAACAGAGGGATTCATACAAACCTACTACAGCAGGCAAAACTATGCAATTATTAGCCTAGTATAAACTAGATTGTGAGCCTCATGCAATAATAGTTGGTCAATAGACTTCAAAGCTTCATGCACACTTCGCCAGAGTAATTAAATGGTAAGACCTTTAATTATGTCAACTAATAATTATACAAGTACCCAACATCAGGCATCATTGTTTGGGCATCTCATTAACTAAGGACAAATAAAGCAATTGAAAAGAGAAAATTAACTATGCCTGAAACAAACAAGGAATTGAACTGTTGAGTTGGATACAGTGACTTACCTTAACTGGTTGAACAGGCTAAGCGCAGCTCCTACTTCTCTTGCAAGGCTCCTTCCTAACATCTTGTACTTGGAAATACTCAATCTTATCTTCATTGCACCCCCTCTGCAAGGTGACAAAAACTAGTTACTCGTCTCCTTGAAAGATAAATATGCATACTTTCCAGTATGTGAACAACACAAAATGATGAGATTATAACAAAACAATACCACATAATGAAACATGCCACATCTCTTGCACTTCCACACAATAAAATGAGCATTTACTATGTCTGCACTATGTAAAAACTAGGCATACCTTCGAACTGGATCTCCAGGTACTCTTGGAGAGCCTACTTTAGTATACAACCAAACCTTTATGTCACCTATGAGTTAGACAAGGCCCCACTACAGTAACCTTTAGTGTTTAAATCGTTGACAAGCTCTGTTAGAGTGTTAGGTCAAGAACAACAAGTAATCAAAGCAAACCGTCCTAGTATGGCTGGCTGATGCAAACAACAGTTGAATAGATGTGTGAGCAAATCTTACATATCAAGAAAAGAAGCAAACAAGGAGGCTTAAAGACCATCACTTGACTAACCAGATTTGAGGGGCATTTAAACATCATGTGTAACGTATGAACTAACATAAACATTGCATATTCCAGATTCTACAATGGAATGCACATGTATTAGGTTATGCCATGTATGTTGATGCCTAAATGCACACTATAGCAGGCAGGAGTGATTCATCATTGCACGCACAATTGAATTGTAGGTTAAGGGCTAGTTCAATTCGCCTTTTCAGGGCTTATTGTCAAAATAAGCCATAAAAGATGTAAAGAAGTCATTTTTGAGTTATGGGCTTGGGCTTAACTTATTTCGCTTTGGAGGGGGTGTTTCGGGTAGAAGCTCACTAAAAATTGAAGGGAAGGGGAATAGTGAAATGACTCTGTTGTCTGCCTATATTACACTCAAAATGCAACTGCTCACGCCCGCGTCACACCTGACCCTCAAGTAAAAACAAATACGCAAGTGTTCATTGCCCTGCCCTCTTGCATCTCCTCTCCCCTTTCCCTCTACCTCGATCCCCTGCCTGCAACCCTAGGGTTCCTTGATACGTCTCTGTCGTATCTACTTTTCCAAACACTTTTGCCCTTGTTTTGGACTCTAACTTGCATGATTTGAATGGAACTAACCCGGACTGACGCTGTTTTCAACAGAATTGCTATGGTGTTATTTATGTGTAGAAACAAACATTCTCGGAATGATCTGAAACTTCACGGAACAACTTTTTGGAAATAATAAAAAATCCTTGCAAAAGATGAAGGCCAGGGGGCCACCACCTGTCCACGAGGGTGGGGGCGCGCCCCTACCTCATGGGCCCCTGGAGCTCCTCCGACCTCAACTCCAACTCTATATATTTGGTTTCGGGGAGAAAAAGTCAGGGAGAAGGATTCATCACGTTTTACGATATGGAGCGGCCGCCAAGCCCTAAAACCTCTCGGGAGGGCTGATCTGGACTCCGTTCGGGGCTCCGGAGAGGGGAACCCGTCGCCATCGTCATCATCAACCATCCTCCATCATCAATTTCATGATGCTCACCGCCGTGCGTGAGTAATTCCATCGTAGGCTTGCTAGACGGTGATGGGTTGGATGAGATTTATCATGTAATCGAGTTAGTTTTGTTAGGGTTTGATCCCTAGTATCCACTATGTTCTGAGATTGATGTTGCTATGACTTTGCGATGCTTAATGCTTGTCACTAGGGCCCGAGTGCCATGATTTCAGATCTGAACCTATTATGTTTTCATCAATATATGAGAGTTCTTGATCCTATCTTGCAAGTCTATACTCACCTATTATGTGTTATGATCCGTTAACCCCGAAGTGACAATAATCGAGATACTTACCGGTGATGACCGTAGTTTGAGGAGTTCATGTATTCACTATGTGCTAATGCTTTGTTCCGGTACTCTATTAAAAGGAGGCCTTAATATCCCTTAGTTTCCATTAGGACCCCGCTGCCACGGGAGGGTAGGACAAAAGATGTCATGCAAGTTCTTTTCCATAAGCACGTATGACTATATTCGGAATACATGCCTACATTACATTGATGAATTGGAGCTAGTTCTGTGTCACCCTAGGTTATGACTGTTACATGATGAACCGCATCCGGCATAATTCTCAATCACCGATCCATTGCCTATGAGCTTTCCATATATTGTTCTTCGCTTATTTACTTTTTCGTTGCTATTGCTATCATCACTACAAAATACCAAAAACACTACTTTTACTACTGTTACCTTTTGCTACCGTTACCACTACTATCATATTACTTTGCTATTAAATACTTTGCTGCAAATATTAAGTTTCTAGGTGTGGTTGAATTGACAACTCAGCTGCTAATACTTGAGAATATTCTTTGGCTCCCCTTGTGTCGAATCAATAAATTTGGGTTGAATACTCTACCCTCGAAAACTATTGCGATCCCCTATACTTGTGGGTTATCATTCCTCCAGCGAGTCATCGCCTCTGGTCTCATCTGGCATGGTCCTCGATGATGCTCTGTCCAACTAGGCTACATGGCCGGTAGGTAGGGGCAAATCTCCCTGACTGCTCCTCCCTCTGACGCCGCCCCTCATTCTCATGGTCTCCAGCAGCTGCTCCACTGTGGTCCATCCAACGCACTACTCCGGCGGGCGCCGCACAACTACGGTTGATGCCACACTGCAGCAGAAGGCACCTTATTCCCACTCCCCCCTCCAAGGTCGTGTCCTTGAGGTGCTGTTGAAGGATGAGCTCATCCAACATGGTGAGGATCTCCTCTGATTTTTTTTCCAAATCATTCTGATCCACTATACGATGAATTGTTATGAGTTGCTTATGCTGCTGCTATATGATGCATTACTATGAGCTGCTCCTGCTGCTGCTATATGATGAATTGCTATGAGCTGCTGCTATATGATGAATTGCTATGAGCTGCTGCTGCCATATGATGAGTTGCTATAAGCTGCTCCTGCCGCTGCTGTATGATGAATTGCTATGAGCTGCTTCTACTGCTATATGATGAATTGCTATGAGCTGCTCTTGCTGCTGCTATATGATAAATTGCTATGAGTTGTTGCTGGTATATGATGAATTGCACACTGCTGCTGCTGTATGATGAGTTGCTATGAGCTGCTGCTGCTATATGATGCTTTCAGCTGGTGCTGCTATATGATAATAACCAACCACTTGGACCATCGAATTTTAATAAATAATTGTTCTTCATTTAAATGTGAGCCATGCGTTCTTCGTTTAAATTAGGCAATGGGATCTCTATGGAAGAAATTGACCAAAGTAGATTGTGCCAAGTAGATGGTATCTTTGTATTTGCATTTTGAACAAATAGTGATGGTCTGTTTTCCTATCATATTAATTACTGCACTGGGTTCAATTTGTGATGTTTGCAAGTCAAATTATTTTTCATATGGGAAGAAAAATGAAAAAATATAATGCAATCTAGATTTTTCATTGATCATACCAAAGATAAGCTGAAAAGGAAGGCAATGAAAAGAACTGGTTGGCTTGTTACCTGGAGCTTATATTCACAGGTACTTGTTTTCTTAGGATAACTCGTAATAACTATCCCTAAGAAACTTGGCCAATAGAACTGACATACAAATAACATGTCACGATGATTGCAATGGAGGAGTGACCTACCATAGCACATTGTATAGGCTCACCGCTACCTCTCCTTTTTTGCGATGTTCCATGAAATTGCAACATACATCTTGTACTTTTTCATTGTGTAATCCTATCTGCAAGTTGACACGGCTAATTTCAGACATCTCTACATGATAATACATTGCGCATATTTAAACCACCTATTAATGATTGTGTGCGTAGCATAAACTAGCCATGACTGTGTGTGCTGGACTAGCAGGCACTCTAAGGAAGCCTAATGTAGTGCACTGGAATTCCTACATGCCACCTGTCGTGGGTTTGTCACGACAGATGTCCTTGTGAAAGGACTTAGTCGTGGAGCCATCGCTACAGGTTAGCTTTAAGGGGTTAAACCGGACAAAGGGACACGGGGAATTTTATACTAGTTCGGCCCCTTCGAGGAAGGTAAAAGCCTACGTCTAGTTGTGATTGGTATTGCTAGGGTTTCGAAGGCCAGGGAGTGAATCCGCTTTGTCTGGCTCTCGAGTTGTTATCTGTTGTCCTGAACCGCCGCTAGGTCGTCCCCTTATATACATGGGCGACGCCCGTCGGTTTACAAAGTCCCAAGACCGGCTCATAAACGTGTCCGGTTCGGTCTCCACTCTTTCTATCTTACAATACAAGTTTCATACAATTGCCGGTTCACGGCTACGGGCCTTAAACTGGTTCTGGGCCCTAGACCTTTCCTCTTCTGTCTACATGGGCTTCAAGCATAATCAACTACGGATGAAGTTAACCCGGCCTTTCCTAGCCGGTTTACGCCCAGTAGTAATATCCCCAACATTAGGCCCCAAATTGATTTGAACAGGTTCATGTCAATCCTTAGTAAAAACATCGTCTTCAACATCTTCTCATAATTTGGTAAACCGCCGTGACATCATCTTCTCGGATCGTGGTAAACCGTCATGACGTCATCTGTTTAAAAACTGTGTATGACACATCTTCATTAATGGGTCTCCGACAATCGAGGCGACAGCTCTGCCTCACTTCCAAATTTCTGGCCCCTCGATTTTCGCGCCTCACACTTATCCCTTGCCTTTATAAATAGGACCGAGGGGTCATTTTCACCTTTTCCCCCTCGTGCCTCTTCGCGTCGTCTTCCTTGCGCTGCCCAGCCTCTGGAGCTCCGCCGCCACCGTCGACCGCCGCCTCCGCTCCGACCCTGGCCGCTGCATCACCCTGAACGCACCAGAATACTGCGGCGCCTTTCCGCTTCCTCACCAGCTCCGGTAAGTTCTCTATTTTTTTTGCCATAGATCTGTTCTAGGGTTTCGACATTCTTCGCAGTTCTTCTGAAGTTCATCAGTGCTTCAGTGTTGTTCTTCCCTGTTCTGCCTTTAGTCTATAGATGGACACTTCGTGCTTGACGTATCCCTTGCCGTAGCTAACCTTCCATTGTCATCACAAACCCTTATGCGCAAAGAACTAATCTAGTCCTTCATAAATTGCTTCGGTTCTGCACCCCTTCTAGATCCAATTATTTTTGCTTTTCTGTCTTATCTTAGATCCGAAAATTTTATATGTCACTGTGAGATCTGTTTCTATGTCCTTGTGAGATCTGTTTCTCCTTGCACCAACATAGGCGGTTTTAACCTTGTATAAGCAGTCTACGCCATTAGCCCTCTGATAAACCGGAGGAGCATTTTACCTTCATAATTATGCTCCGTTTAACAGTGTCTAAGTAATCCTGTGCTAGTATTACCTTTTTCCCTTATTGCATTAATCTCCGGTTTACACCATTTCGCATATCAGTATGTTTCTTACTCCCTTGTCTCTTGCATATAATCATGCGTAATTTATAAACCGGCCTTTCATTTTCAGCTTGTTTTGTTTCGCAATGGCCAAACAATTCACTGCCTGCAACTAGGCTCGCTCCCGGGTTACTGAGACTCAGTTGAATGAGATGGTTAGCATCGGCTCCCTGCCTAAGAAAACTGAAATCAAATGGCGAGTTCCAGGAATAGAAAATCCTCCAACCCCAAGGCAGGGCGAGGTGGTGGTCTTTGTTGACCATATAGGCCGTGGCTTCAAACCGCCAGGGTCAAATTTTTATCGAGATGTGCTTGCCAGCTTCCAACTTCATCCGCAAGATATTGGTCCCAACTCGGTTTCCATTTTATGCAACTTCCAGGTCTTCTGTGAAGTATATTTACAAGAAGAACCAACTGCAGAACTGTTCCGAGATTTCTTTCACTTAAACCGGTGCATAGAGTTTGTAAATGGCCCGAACACATAACTTGGTGGTGTCTCGATTCAAAAGCGGAAAGAAGTTGAATTTTCTCATGCCAAACATCATAGCGACCCAAAGGAATGGAATCAAACTTGGTTTTATTGCAGAGACACTTCCCCTGAAGATGAAAATCCCCTCCCCGGCTTTCGTGAACACAGACTATCCAATACTCACCCCATGCCTCAACGCCCGAGCTCTTCAGAAAGGGCGAAATACGCTCCTCAACTCGCCAAACTCCGGGCCTTTATGGCAAACAGTTTAACAGGCGTGGACTTTGTGCGCTGTTGGATATCCTGGAGTATCTTGCCGCTAAGCCGGCATCCCGGTTTAATGTGTGAATATACCAGTGAGGTTGACGACCCTCAACGCCATTGCAACATCCAATTATCTGAGGAAGAAGTCACTGAAGGTGTAAAGAAGATTCTGAATGAGTCAGAACTGATATGTAGTCAAACCGCTCTGAGTCCCTTCTATGCCAAGAACAAACCGCCTGCTGTAAGCATTATACTTCCTCTTCATCTCTAATATCTTTAACTTATGCAACCTGTAACCCTTCTTCTTTATATGTAGGGTGATGACCCCTTCTGGAAAAGGAAAACCGTAGAGAAAGCGGCAAAGCCGACTGGAGATAAAGCGGTCAAGCCATCCCGCCCAAAGACCAAAGTTGTAAAACGGACGTCAAAACGGAAAACGGCTGACCGGATTAATATGGAGCTTGATGATGATACTGATGATCCAGAAGTTGAGGTAGAACTTGACTCACTTGGCTCTCTTTTCATGCATCTCATTAACAATGATCTTCCTCAGGAGGACGCAGAAGCTAGTCAAGCTGATGACGTAGAGGTAATTACCCTTTCCTCCGGTTCAGACTCTATGCCAACACAAAAAACTCACCAAGCAGTCCGGAAAGTAAGCTTTTCTCATCCTCTTGCTCACTTGGATCAAACATTTATTTTGAAGACTCAACAACATGAAGCTCGCCGGACAACTCGGCACAGTGGCCAACAGGTCACTTCAGCCGGTTTACCTGACACTCCGGTTCGGAAGCGCCGGTCTGAGGTATCTCCTACTTCTGACCATTCTTACCCCAAGGCAGGTTATTTCAGACAGCCTCTTAATCCGTCCGATTCAAATTATCAGGTGACCCCTCCTTCATCTTTTGGTGAATCGACAGCAACTCAACTCCCCCTTTGAAAACTGTGGCCGGGTGAGTTGTAAAAACCTTTACTTTCAATACGCCATAAATCCTTTGAATAGGATGTTAATCCTTTTTTATTCTGTTTGCAGGGCCAAAGCCAGACCCATCAAGAAAGCTCGAGTCACCAATCCGCCAGAAGACCCTGTCGTCGAAGAAGAAGAACCAAGAGGTGAACCGGAACAGACTGGTGAACCGGAAGGCCCCCATCCTGAAGCTACTTTTGATGATCCACCCCTTGAAGGCCAACATACCGATGAACCAACAGATGCTGAGCCTGCCGCACCCGATACTGAACCGGCAGAGCCAATCCGGGCTAGTCCGGTGAAAGACACTGAAATTCCAGCATCATCCATCAAAAATCCTGAAGGCCAAGGTGATGATGTTATTATTACTGGAATAGGCCATAGCTCTCCTAGCCATCCCGTCATTTTAGCTCAACATAGTGCCAAAGAAGAGCAAGCTGCCCGGGATAAAGGTAAATGGAGCAGCGACTTATCAAACTATGCTCGTCTTAATGCTGACGAGCTTCATTCTGGCTTCTTGAACCGTTTGCACTCTAACCGGGATTATGAAGCCGGTTTGATGAACTTGATGAAAGAGCGATATGAGGTAAATTCCTCTCCCTTTGTATATTGATGTATAGCTGAAACACTATCCCAAGTAGCCCCCAAGGGCCGTTTTATGATTGTTAATCACAAACCAGGTCTTTGTAACACTTTAAGCATCTCATCATTGATCCTTGCAATGGCAGGTTGCTAATAATAGATAAGAGTCATCTTGAAAAAATTAGATAACTTTCTGCAGCATAGCCCCCAAAGGCCGGTTTAACTTGGCAAGTAAATCCGGTTTTTAATCCACACATCCGTTTTAGAACATACGCACATTAGCCCCCAAGTGTCAAGGATAATGCTTGCATTGTTCTGGAGACTTGTATAAAGTATAGTACTTGAGAGCAAATAGGCATTAGCCCCCAAGTATGAAGTGCATAACTTTGTTATACGCTTTGTACTTTAGCACAGATATATGTTGTTTGTTTAACATACCTTCAACGTTACAGGCTGAACTAAGAAACAAAGATGCCCGAAATTCTGACTTGCAAGAAAATGTGAAGTCACAACAAGACGAGGCTACAAAAGCCAAAGAGGAGCTGACCCAGGCCCTGGCCGGAATGGAAAAGCTGAAAGAATCCTTCAACCAAGAACGTGCTGAATGGGAAACCGAGAAATCCGGTTTAACCAAAAGAGCTATAGACGCCGAGGCAGCCCTGAAGCCAGTGGTTGAAGAACTAGCCAGTTTGAAACGCCAAATCAATGCTATGACCTCTGCTATCTTTGGTAAGTGTCTGCTTATGTATGTTGCGCCAGTCGATGAATCTTATAACTGACCAAAATGTTGATAAAACCTTTAGCAGGCACTCGGATCGCTCATCTTGGTACAGATATGCGGATGAAGCTCAAAGCGGCATATACATTGGTTGAACAGCTATACTCTGGGTCTCAACAGGTTATTAGCACGGCAGCTTATAACAAACCGGCTCCAACTTTGATTAAGGAAACCCTTGAGAAGCTGGGCATGTTACTAGCCCGTATTGCCGAGTTGAAGAGAGCAGCTGCCAGAGCAGGAGCTTTAACCGCCCTTATTCGAGCCAAAGCCTGGATTCCAGACCTTGAAGCGGAGGATATCATCAAAGGATACCCAGGCGTTAAAGAAGACGGTTCAAACTTCGACAATGATGATCTTCGGTGGCTGACCAAACAGATGCAGCCAGCGGCCAGCAAGTTGGCGGATGATACCGATTTGTCCCATTTTCAACCGTTTTATGATGCAGAAGGGAAAAGACAGCCGGCCGACATCCATGAAGTCGAAGAACTTGTGCCTCCGATTCGTAAGCACACTTATGCCCCTGATATTAACCCTTCTAATCTTATCCATGAGGAAGCAGTGTTCCAAGCGTTAACTGGAATCGATTGGTCAACGACTGATTTCCAGCGTCTGGGCAGGGATGAAGAAGTGCCTACACCAACTGACCCTCAATCATCAAACCGTCGCGATGAAGAGTCCTGATCCGGTCGCCGGTTTATATGGGTACTATGAAAAATAATGATACTGTTTGAGCCGCTTTGAAGCTTCATGTAATAGGATAGCTGAAACTCCGTTTATCTGCCATGCCATCGAGCATGTTTCATAATACTTTGTGACAATCTGTACCGCCCTTTGGGATATATTTATGCATAACCCATGATGAATTGCATTCCTGGGTACAACAACTTAAAAGTATCTAGCGGTTTACCGCTAGACGTGTCATGATGTCTAAGAAGTATATAGTACCTAGATGAATAATCAAGTGTTTGTACAAAAAGTAATGTACAAAACATACCTCATTGGTTGACCAAACATGTATACGGCAAAGGTGTTAATACCAATCTGGAACATTGATAACTCCATCTTCATAATGCCGGTCTATATATTAAACTGGACCGGGATAACCACCAGATTTTCTTTATAACACTGGCGATTTAGTCAAACCAGACCGGGTCAATGAACATCGGTTTATAATTGATCATGTGCCCACAACTTGAAGTTGAAAAGCAAGCTGGGTCAAGGACGCCGGTTTATCAAAAAATACTTATGATTTTCAACAAACAAAATTCAAACAGGAAAATATGCAAGGCTTTTTACGAGCTGCCAGGCTCCAAATCGAGGCTTTTCATGGGCTACCAGGCCTCTGAGTTAAGTTATTTTATTTTCTCGGGTTCGGGTCTTTGTCTCCATGTGTTGTTGTCGTTGTCATGCATCTCATATCATGTCATCATGTGCATTGCATTTGCATACGTGTTCGTCTCATGCATTTGAGCATTTTCCCCGTTGTCCGTTTTGCATTCCGGCGCTTCGTTCTCCTCCGGTGGTCATTTCTAGATTTCTTTCGTGTGTGGGGATTAAACATTTCCGGATTGGACCGAGACTTGCCAAGCGGCCTTGGTTTACTACCGGTAGACCGCCTGTCAAGTTTCGTATCATTTGGACTTCGTTTGATACTCCAACGGTTAACCGAGGAACCGAAAAGGCCTCGTGTGTGTTGCAGCCCAACACCCCTCCAATTTTGCCCAAAACCCACCTAAACCCTCTCCATCATCTAGAGCGTTCGATCACGATCGCGTGGCCGAAAACCGCTCCTCATTTGGACTTTCCTAGCTCCTCCTATGTCTATTTAAAGATCCCCTCTGTTTTCTTCTTCTTCTTCCCCCCGAAACCCTAGATCCGCCACCTCGCGCGCGCCGGACAAACTCCCCCGCTGACGGACATTGTCCGCCCGATCCGCCCGGGCCAATCCCGCGAAGCCACGTGGCGCCGCGCACCCACATCGCCGCCCGCACCCGCTGCGGCCCGCGCGGCCCGTCACCGGCCCTCC
>NC_041380.1:454041012-454093124 GCF_002162155.2 Triticum dicoccoides
CTGAGCCGCCCAGCACCACCGCGCCGCCGCCTCCGCCGCTCCGCCGCCGCACCATCGCCGCGCCGCCTCGCCCGCCGTGCTGCCTCGCCGGCCGCCGCGCCCCTCGCCGCCCCTCGGGTCCCGCGCCTCCCCGGCCCCTCTCGGCCTCTCCCTCCTACTCCGGCGACGAACTCCGGCGAAGCCCCGGCGACGAACCTCGTTTTGCATGCCCGGGTCAAACCCTAGATCCGGAGGTAAAAATTCGTCTAAGTCCCCGAATTCTCAGATCCATATGCTCCTGTTCATGGCCTCGTAACTTTGCATCCGTAGCTCCGATTCATGCATATAGCATATCAAAATGTTCATCTCAGAGAGTACATCATTTCATTCTATTGCATCATTTTCATTTGAGTTCATCTTGATGCCCGAAATGCTGTTAGAAGAGGGCTACTTGAGTTATTTGTCAGATCTGCTGCTCCATTTAGACTTTTGTCATTTTTGCCATGATTATTGTGTGCATGATATGCCATGATGCTCTACATATGTTTTGTTAAGGGTTTTGTTATCTTTCCAGAGGTACAACCCATGTATTTTTGTGATGTGTGTGGTGCCTAGTGCAAGCTTGCCAAGTGGTGCACTTGCTAATTCTGTTTTCAGGGACTTGGCATTTCCACTAAGTCCTTGAGCTGTTTTGTTCATGATGCCATACGTTCATGTTGTTTCCTAGTGATCCGTGCCTCTTTTGAGGATGATCAGTAAGGATGTTTTGTTAATCTTGTAGTGCTCTATCCATCCATGTCTTTGTTTGCATTTATGGAGCACCCTAGCTTGAGTTAATCGAGCTCTACTTTTGCTACTTTGTGAATCTGGGCAGATTGTCAACTTGTTTGCAATTTTGCCGATGATGTTGTAGTTGATCCGTGCATGCTATGTTATTGTTCTTGCCATGTCTAGCTTGCTTTTTGTGTGTTCTTGATAGATGTATGCTTAGTTTGTCATGACTTGCTCCGTAGTGAGTGCATCGAGCTCGCAAATATGCCTACTTGAGTTATGTTCCAGCATGTGCCAGTTTTCACTAAGTCTGAAAACTGATTATGCTTTTGCTATGTTCGCATGCTTGTTAGTATATTTTCTGATCCCGTTTGGCTCAAGGTCACTAAGGGACTTTTGTTAAGTTATTTGAGTAGCTCCATGCCATGCTTTACTTTGCCATGTTCAGGTCCTGTAGCATGTAGTTTTGTTGCTCCGAAGAGGGCTACCTGGTCTAAAATTCCAGACAAGTGTTAGTTTCACTAAGTCTGAGATCTGTTTACCATATGCATTTTTGCCATGCTTGTTTGAACCTGTTAATGGATGAATTGGCCGTAGCTCAGTGCTAGACTTTTGTTAAGAATCTTGAATGCATCCCTGCTATGTATTTTGTCGTCATGTTTGAGTTCTGTAGCATGATCATCTCATTGCATTTAGATGGCTACTTGTTGTAAATCGCAGACCGGTGTCATATTTGAATCGCTTGCCATTTCCAAACCGTAACTCCGATTTCGGCGTTCTTTATATCGTTTTCAAGCGATTTCATCTCATCTTTCCAGCACTTGGTTTTCCAAGATGAGGCTAGGTCCATGCATTTCCTGTCACATCTTGCATATGCATCCCGCATCGCATCCCGCATAGCATATCTTCATAGCATCATATTGTTTGATCCTTGCACGTGGTTGATTGTGTCCTTGTTGCTTGTTTGTCTTGTTTGGGTAGAGCCAGGAGACGAGTTCTCTAACGAGGAGCCCGTTGAGTTTGCTTTTGAGGATCCAGTCAACTCTGACAACTTTGCAGGCAAGATGATCATACCCTCGAAATCACTACTATATTTGCTATGCTAGATTGCTCGCTCTTTTGCTATGCCAATGCTACGATGCCTACCACTTGCTTTCAAGCCTCCCAAATTGCCATGTCAAACCTCTAACCCACCTTGTCCTAGCGAACCATTGATTGGCTATGTTACCGCTTTGCTTAGCCCCTCTTATAGCGTTGCTAGTTGCAGGTGAAGATTGGAGACCGTTCCTTGTTGGAACATTTATTTACTTGTTGGGATACCATTATATTGCCATGTTATCTTAATGCATCTATATACTTGGTAAAGGGTGGAAGGTTCGGCCTCTCGCCTAGTGTTTTGTTCCACTCTTGCCGCCCTAGTTTCCGTCATATCGGTGTTATGTTCCCGGATTTTGCGTTCCTTACGCGGTTGGGTTATAATGGGAACCCCTTGATAGTTCGCCTTGATTAAAGCTTTTCCAGCAATGCCCAACCTTGGTTTTACCATTTGCCACCTAGCCTTTTCCCTTGGGTTTCGCGGACTCAAGGGTCATCTTATTTAAACCCCCCCAGGCCAGTGCTCCTCTAAGTGTTGGTCCGAACTGAGCTGCCTGCGGGGCCACCTCGGGGCAACTTGAGGGTTGGTTTTACTCGTAGCTAGTCTCATCTGAGTGTGCCCTGAGAACGAGATATGTGCAGCTCCTATCGGGATTTGTCGGCACATTCGGGCGGTGTTGCTGGTCTTGTTTTAACCTGTCGAAGTGTCTTGAAGAACCGAGGTACCGAGTCTGATCGGAACATCTCGGGAGGAGGTCTATTCCTTCGTTGACCGTGAGAGCTTGTCATGGGCTAAGTTGGGACTCCCCTGCAGGGATTTGAACTTTCGAAAGCCGTGCCCGCGGTTATGGGCTGATGGGAATTTGTTAATGTCCGGTTGTAGATAACTTGAACCTTAACTTAATTAAAATGAATCAACCGTGTGAGTTACCGTGATGGCCTCTTCTCGGCGGAGTCCAGGAAGTGGACACGGTGTTGGAGTAATGTTTGCGCAGGTTGTCCTCTAGTTTCTCGCTCGTGCTTTGCCTCCTCTTCTCGCGCTCTTTTGCGAATAAGTTAGCCACCATATATGCTAGTCGCTTGCTGCAGCTCCACTTATTTTTACCTTACCTTACCTATTAAGCTTAAATAGTCTTGATCGCGAGGGTGCGAGATTGCTGAGTCCCCGTGGCTCACAGATTACTATTACACCAGATGCAGGGCCTGATGATTCCGCTCCAGGTGACGCGCTCGAGCTCAAGTGGGAGTTCGACAAGGACTCTCAACGTTACTATGTTTCCTTTCCTGATGATCAGTAGTGGTGCCCTGTTGGGGGTGATCGGGACCGTGTCGCATGTTGGGCTATCTTTTATTTTGGCGCCGTAGTCGGGCCATGAGTGTTTGGGTGATGTAATGTTATTTATGTACTTGATTGACGTGGCGAGTGTAAGACAACTATGTTATCCCTTTTATTATCTATATTACATGGGATGTTTGTGATGATTGCCTGACTTGCGACATATGCCTTCAATGCGATTATGTCTCTAAGTCGTGCCTCGACACGTGGGAGCTATAGTCGCATCGAGGGTGTTACATAAACCATTTAACAAAGCCTTTTAAGATGGGCCTCCAATTAACCAATTATCATTTTAACTGTGACAAGTTCAGGGTCTGTAAAAGATTTACTTGTCAAACGTTCGATGGGTCATACCAGGATTACCTGGACAGGAGTGGCTTACTTGATGAAGGCAGGTTAACCCGGGTTTTTAGGTGAATACACCAGGCTTCCAAGCCGTGGCTTGATAGCCAATTACGAGGGTCCTTTCAAACTCTTTGTTGCTTTGCAAAAAGAGCCCCCAAGTAACTTTGTGAGCGATGCTCAGTGTGTGCCCATGTTTGAGTCTGTACTTTGTACAACACTCTTTTTGGCTCCACAAATTTTTCCCTTTGTGGCTTAAATGCCTATCAAGAGGTGTAGCTATGGTGTGAGGACAACCAAGCCCCCTAGTGATATCCCTTCATGGTTTAAAAACCGATCAAGAGGTGTAGCTGTAGTTCAAATATGACCAAGCCCCTAGTGATTTTTTATATCTATGCGGCTGCTAAAGCCAGATTAAAAGACTCCGCTTTGTCAGTTAACTTGTAAAAGCACACACGCGATATAAAAAGAACAGAAACCCCGCTTACAACAGAGGCTCCGGTTTATTATATGATATATACACTGTCATAAATATGTACAGATGAAGAGCCTATGGCTTCAAGTATAGTAAGGCCGAAGGAGAGCTATGTTCCATGGCCGCTTGGTCTCCTCCTCCAATTGACGTGAGTCTTCATGCTCTCGAACATCAATGAGGTAGCAAGATCCGTTGTGCAGATTTTTGCTGACCACAAAGGGTCCTTCCCAAGGTGGGGATAACTTGTGCATATCAGTCTAATCCTGGATGAGCCGGAGCACCAAATCACCTTCTTGAAAGGTTCTGGTTTTAACCCGGCAGCTGTGATAACGTCGGAGATCTTGTTGATAAATTGCCGATCGTGCTGCTGCAAGATCACGATCTTCATCCAACAGGTCCAGTGAATCCTGACGTGCTTTCTCATTATCAGCTTCAACATAAGCTGCCACACGGGGCGAATCGTGACGGATGTCACTAGGAAGAACCGCCTCCGCTCCATAAACCATGAAGAAAGGTGTGTAATCCGTAGACCTATTGGGTGTGGTGTTGATGCTCCATAACACAGAAGGTAGCTCCTCAACCCAACAATCCGGCGTCCGCTTTAAGGGAACCATAAGCCTTGGTTTGATACCCCGTAGAATTTCTTGATTTGCCCTTTCTGCTTGACCATTAGATTGGGGGTGAGCCATCGACGCTAGATCAAGCCGGATGTGCTCACGTTGACAGAATTCTTCGATCTCCCCTTTTGACAGATTAGTACCATTATCTGTTATAATGTTGTGTGGAAAACCAAACCGGAATATCACCTTCTTGATGAATTGAACCGCCGTGGCTGCATCACACTTGCTGACTGGCTCTGCCTCCACCCATTTAGTGAATTTATCAACTGCTACTAACAGGTGGGTCTTTTTGTCCTTAGAACGCTTGAAGGGTCCAACCATATCAAGCGCCCAAGTTGCAAACGGCCACGTAATTGGAATCATCTGCAACTCTTGAGCTGGAACATGCGCACAACGGGCAAAATTTTGACATCCATCACATCTCTTGACTAAATCCTCCGCATCAGCATGTGTCGTCAACTAGTAAAAACCGTGGCGAAAAGCTTTGGCAACCAACGACTTTGAACCGGCGTGGTGACCGCAATCCCCTTCATGGATTTCTCGCAAAATCTCACAACCTTCTTGAGGAGAAACACAGCGCTGAATTGCTCCTGAAACACTGTAACGATGTAACTCCCCGTTGAGTATGGTCATGGACTTGGAACGCCGGATTATCTGTCGAGCCAACGTTTCACCGTCTGGTAACTCGCCCCGGTTCATGTAAGCCAGATATGGGATCGTCCAATCCGGTATGACATGTAGAGCTGCCACCAACTGAGCCTCCGGATCAGGAATAGCCAAATCTTCTTCGGTTGGTACTTTAACTGACGGATTATGCAACACATCAAGAAAGACATTGGGCGGGACCGGTTTACGTTGGGAACCAAGACGACTTAAAGCGTCTGCCGCTTCATTCTTCCGCCGGTCTATATGGTCCACATGATAACCTTTAAAGTGACCAGCCACTGCGTCCACCTCTCACCGATATGCAGCCATGAGTGGGTCCTTAGAATCCCAAGTGCCAGACACCTGCTGAGCCACTAGATCTGAATCGCCGAAGCACTTAACCCGGCTCAAATTCATCTCCTTAGCCATCCGAAGACTGTGGAGCAAAGCCTCATATTCAGCTGCATTGTTAGTGCAAGGGAACATTAAACGGAGGACATAACAAAACTTGTCACCTCATGGGGAAGTTAGTATGACTCCAGCCCCCGAGCCCTCCAACTATCTGGATCCATCAAAATAAATAGTCCAATATGTATTATTTGGTTTCTCTTCAGGTGCCTGTAACTCCATCCAATCATTGATGAAATCCACGAGTGCCTTGGATTTGATCGCTGTGCGGGGTATATATTTGAGCCCATGAGGACCAAGCTCAATAGCCCACTTGGCAATCCGGCCAGTTGCTTCTCTGTTTTGAATGATGTCGCCCAGAGGAGCTGAACTGACCACTGTGATAGGATGGCTCTGAAAATAATGTATAAGCTTCCAGCTCGCCATAAACACCCCATACACCAGCTTCTGGCAATGCGGATATCTCTACTTTGACTCAATGAGCACCTCGCTAATATAATAAACCGGCCGTTGAACCGGATATTCCATGCCAAGCTCCTTGCGCTCTACCACAATGGCTATGCTAACAGCTCGGGCATTAGCAGCCACATATAATAATAACATCTCTTTATCGATCGGCGCTGCAAGCACGGGCGGTTCAGCTAGCTGCCTCTTCAGATCCTCGAACGCCTTATCAGTTGTCTCGCTCCAGATGAAGTTATCTGTTTTCTTGAGCATCTGATATAAAGGGATGGCCTTCTCTCCAAGGCGACTGATAAACCGGCTCAAGGCTGTAATCCGGCCGTCCAGACATTGAACATTGTTAATACACGCCGGTTTAGCCAAGGATGTAATTGCTGCAATCTTTTCCGGATTAGCCTCAATGCCTCTGTTTGATACCAGAAAGCCTAAGAGCTTGCCTGCCGGGACACCGAAGACACACTTCTCCGGATTGAGCATCATCTTGTAAACCCGGAGATTGTCAAAGGTTTCTCGTAGATCATCTATCAATGTCTCCTCCTTTCTAGACTTGATCACAATATTATCCACATATGCATGAACATTGCGCCCAATTTGTTTATGAAGGCAATTCTGAACACATCGCTGGTAAGTTGCCTGGGCACTCTTGAGTCCAAAAGGCATGGAAACATAGCAGAAGGCTCCAAAGGGAGTTATGAAAGCTGTCTTCTCCTGGTCCTTAACCGCCATTTTGATCTGATGATAACCCGAGTAGGCATCCAGAAAACACAAACGGTCACAACCCGCCGTAGCATCAATTATCTAATCAATGCGAGGGAGAGCAAAGGGGTCTGCAGGGCAAGCCTTGTTTAAATCTGTGTAGTCCACACACATGCGCCAGGTGCCATTTTTCTTAAGAACCAGCACCGGATTAGCTAACCACTCTAGATGAAAAACTTCGACAATAAACCCTGCGGCCAACAGACGGGCTACCTCTTCACCTATAGCCTTACGTCTCTCTTCATTGAAACGGCGGAGGAACTGTCAGACCGGTTTAAACTTAGGATCAATGTTGAGTGTGTGCTCAGTGAGTTCCCTCGGTACACATGGCATGTCAGAAGGTTTCCATGCAAAGATGTCCCGATTCTCACGGATGAACTCGATGAGCGCGCTTTCCTATTTGGGATCCAGGTTAGCACTGATGCTGAACTGTTTGGATGAATCGCCAGGAACAAAGTCAACCATCTTAGTGTTTGTAGCCGATTTGAACTTCAACGCTGGATCATGTTCTGTAGTTGGCTTTTTCATAGAGGTCATGTCTGCCGGATCAACTTGCTCCTTATAGAATTTCAACTCCTCCGTGGCACAAACCGACTCAGCATAAGCCGCATCACCTTCTTCACACTCCAAAGCAATCTTTCTACTTCCATGTACTGTGATAGTCCCTTTATAACCTGGCATTTTAAGCTGTAGATAAACATAACATGGCCTTTCCATAAACTTAGCATAAGCCGGCCGCCCAAACAAGGCATGGTACGGACTTTCGATCTTTACCACCTCAAATGTCAATGTTTCTGACCTTGAATCATAGTCATCTCCAAAAGCTACCTCCAAAGCTATCTTGCCAACAGGATATGCAGACTTACCAGGTACCACCCCATGAAAGACCGTATTTGACGGTTTAAGGTCCTTATCTGTCAACCCCATACGGCGGAATGTATCATAATACAAAATATTGATACTACTTCCCCCATCCATGAGCACTTTAGTGAACTTGTATCCCCCAACTTGAGGGGCTACCACCAGGGCCAAGTGACCTGGATTATCAACCCGGGGTGGGTGATCATCTCTACTCCACAAAATAGGTTGCTTAGACTAGCGTAAATACTGAGGTACTGCCGGCTCAACAGAGTTTACTGCCCTTTTGTGAAGTTTCTGATCACGCTTGCACAAACTAGTAGTGAAGACATGATATTGCCCGCTGTTCAGCTGTTTGGAATTACTCTGATAACCCGACTGCTGTTGTTGCTGCTGCTGATTCCCCTGATGGTTGTAACCTCCCTGGTTACATTGGTGCCCTTGATTGATGTGTCTGGTTTGGTTGCCTTGAAACCCTAAACCGGAACCACCACCTTCGTAACCCAGCCCGTGGAAACCTCATCCTGAACCGCCGGGAGGGCCGTTGTCATATTGGAACATATTGGAATTCTTGAAATCCCGCATGATATAACAGTCCTTCCAAAGATGTGATGCCAGCTTCTCCTTCGATCCATGCTTTGGACAGGGCTGATTTAACAAGCGCTCCAAATTGGGCCCTGAACCTCCACCCCTCTGGGGCTGCTTGCCCTTACGGCGCTGGCCATTCTCCTGCGCATTGGTATTTGCAACAAAGTCCAAGCTACTGTCGGCCTTGCGCTTACCACCGTTTCCATGCCCTGCCGGATTATGCTGTTGACCTTTGGCATTGCCGTTCTTCTTACCTTTCTCCGGTTTGTCCTCCTCTAAATCCGGATCCTTGGTATTATCTGAATCGGCGTATTTAACCAAAGCGGCCATGAGTGTTGACATATCATTGCAGTGACATTTGAGCCTTCCCAATTTCTGTTTTAGCGGTTTGAAACGACAATTGCCCTCTAATGTTAACACTGCAGTGTCTGCATTGATACGATCTGATGAATGCAAAATTGCTGAGACCCGTTTGACCCAATGGGTCGTGGACTCCCCTTCCTCTTGGACACAAGCGGCCAGATCCACGATTGACATCGGCTGCTTACACGTATCCTTAAAGTTCTGGATAAACCGATGTTTCAATTCGGCCCATGATCCAACAGAGTTGGTCGGCAAGCTCTTCAACCAAGTGCGAGCTGTTCCTTCCAACATCATGGTGAAATATTTAGCACACGTTGCCTCATCCACATCTAACATCTCCATTGCTATCTCATAGCTCTCCACCCACGCTTCTGGTTGCAAATCGGCGGTGTAATTTGGTACCTTACGAGGTCCCTTGAAATCCTTGGGCAGTCTCACATTATGCAAAGCGGGGGTTAGACACGACACCCCTAAGGAACTGAACATCACTCCTGGCTCCACGGAGGCCATGGGGTGAACCAGAGTATGCTGTCGTGCTTCGTGCCGAGCCGCCAACTCGGCCTCCCGATGTGCACGGCCATGGTCCACAACATCTTGCGCATTAGCGCCTCCCCCGGCTGGGTTGTTCCCTCGTGGTGAATTTCGGCGACGTGCACTACTGGACATGGCCGGTTCGTCCTCCACGTGTGTGCTATAGCTCCGGCTTGGACGGGGAGTGGAATGAATCCTCTCACGACTGTGTGAATACACCTGCTGTTGATTTAGTGTTGTTTGAAGGAGATCCCTGGCCCGACGTGCTTCCACAGCGACTGGTATCTCGCCGTCGGTTGGGAGGGCCGCCAGGCTTGAAGCGGCGACCACAATGTTGTCCAATGGGTTGGAATAATGCCCGGGCGGTGTTGGTACATACTGTGGCACAACGTTGTTCTGGCGAGGCGGGTCCGTCGTGTGCGGTTGAACCATCGCTCCTGTTCCCGGCGCCCCCGCCCGGTTTAGTGTGGGTTGGCCACCAGCTCCTTTCTCCTGGTGTGTTGAAGAGATTCTGCGGCTCATAAACCGACGGGAGACGTGATCGATACCTTCTTCTCATGACTTCCTCTGAAGCGTTCTGATCTAGCCTAATCCGGTAGGCCTGTGCTTCCAATTCAGCCCGCTCTGTAGCCATCCTAGCATTCTCTGTTGCCAGGTCCACTTTAGCCTGGGCTATTTGATCTTTTACCTCTGCAATATCTGCACTGTGCTGATCCCTGGCTGCTGCATCCACCTCCGCGGCCATCAACGTTGCCAAAGCGTCGAACAAATCAAACAAGACTTGGGCCGGAGGCGGCGCCGAGCTTCCTGCCCATGCTGGTGTGGCCGTTGTTGAACCGGAGAGCATTGCTGCGGCGGTAGATGAATGAGGCACCGGTTGTGTGTCGGCCATGAAGATGGCGGCCCGGTTTGGTAGATCGGGGGAATCCGGAATACTGTTGCCCTTGGATCCTCCATCAATCTGGCCGTCCTGCAACTGGTAAAGTGATTCGGTCTCTCCAGAAGACTCGTCATCAGAACAGACCACGGTCTCTCCATCGGACACCGGCCCGTCCTCATACCTCGATCCATGGATGACACCCACGAAAACATGCCTTGCCTCGGGCTGAACCGGCAAAGAACTTGCACACCGAGCCGTTTCGATGATGTCGGTGTAGATGTCCGACTCAGGGGCCGGTTCGCCGATCTTGCCGATGAAGACGTGAATCCCACCAAAGGGGACCCGGTACCCGTACTCGATTGAATCGGCCCCGGGACCCCATCCTGCATTGTCGATGTAGAGCTTGCCGTGACAACTCTTTGTCATCCGGCCCACAGCGTATCCCTTAAGTCCATCGAAGCTACCTTTCAAGAACTCAAAACCATCGTGCGATAGCCCCACGGTGGGCGCCAACTGTCGTGGGTTTGTGACGGCAGATGTCCTTGTGAAAGGACTTAGTCGTGGAGCCATCGCTACGGGTTAGCTTTAAGGGGTTAAACCGGACAAAGGGACACGGGGAATTTTATACTAGTTCGGCCCCTTCGAGGAAGGTAAAAGCCTACATCTAGTTGTGATTGGTATTGCTAGGGTTTCGAAGGCCAGGGAGCGAATCTGCTTTGTCTGGCTCTCGAGTTGTTGTTTGTTGTCCTGAACCGCTGCCGGGTCGTCCCCTTATATACATGGGCGGCGCCCGTCGGTTTACAGAGTCCCGAGACCGGCTCATAAACGTGTCCGGTTCGGTCTCCACTCTTTCTATCTTACAATACAAGTTTCATACAAATGCCGGTTCACGGCAACGGGCCTTAAACTGGTTCTGGGCCCTGGACCTTTCCTCTTCTGTCTACATGGGCTTCAAGCATAATCAACTACGGATGAAGTTAACCCGGCCTTTCCTGGCCGGTTTATGCCCAGTAGTAATATCCCCAACACCACCTACGATTTTGTGTAATGTACTGCCTCTGTTCCTAAATATATGTCTTTGTAGAGATTCCAGTATGGACCACATACAGATGTATATAGATGCATTTTCGAGTGTAGATTCACTCATTTTGCTCCGTATGTAGCCTATAGTGGAATCTCTAGAAAGACTTATATTTAGGAACAGAGGTACGAGGTAGTATCATGTATGACATCTACATATCTAATTTAGCAGCCAGTAGTAGAAATCATTGTCTGCACAAAGGGATTACTGATCGAAAATCCTAGCAAAGCATGCTGGCAGGCACACAACAATACAAGAGAGAGCGACGCACTTACAAGATCATAGCAATGCCTCAGTCCAGGATCTTGGTTGGTCAAGCTGTTAGATCCAGAAGAAACATCATCCTTGTAGTTTTTGCCAGCTGCATAAAGGTAACAACGACCTATTAGTATATTTGAAGTACATCGGGCAGGTGATGCTGGACGGGTTTAAAGGTGACAAGTACCTAGGCCGTGGCGCCTGGTTGGTATCTTGCTAGACGGTGGGAATCAGGTTAGAAACGTCAAGGGTGATGACATTGCGCTAGCTGTCGGGGTCCGGTAAGGAGATCTAGAACCATCGAGTAGGGTGTTTGTGGAGCGGCTCCGGTAGGGTGGACTACGGTGTGGGCGAAGCGGATCTGTGGCCGTGGAGGCGGGTGAGGGAATCCTGGATTAGGGGGTCTCCGGACATCCGGACTATATCCTTTGGCCGGACTGTTGGACTATGAAGATACAAGATTGAAGACTTCGTCTCGTGTCCGGATGGGACTCTACTTGGCGTGGAAGGCAAGCTAGGCAGTACGGATATGGATATCTCTTCCTTTGTAACCGACCTTGTATAACCCTAACCCTCTCCGGCGTCTATATAAACCGGAGGGTTTTAGTCCGTAGGCCACAACAAAAAACATACAATCATACCATAGGCTAGCTTCTAGGGTTTAGCCTCTCTGATCTCGTGGTAGATCTACTCCTGTACTACCCATATCATCAATATTAATCAAGCAGGACGTAGGGTTTTACCTCCATCAAGAGGGCCCGAACCTGGGTAAACCTTCGTGTCCCCTACCTCCTGTTACCATCCGCCTAGACGCATAGTTCGGGACCCCCTACCCGAGATCCGCCGATTTTGACACTGACATTGGTGCTTTCATTGAGAGTTCCTCTGTGTCGTCGCCGTTAGGCTTGATGGCTCCTTCTGTCATCGTTAGTGATGCAGTCCAGGGTGAGACTTTTCTCCTCGAACAGATTTTTGTATTCGGCGGCTTTGCACTACGGGCCAATTCACTTGGCCATCTGGAGCAGATTGAAAGCTACGCCCCTGGCCATCAGGTCAGGTTTGGAAGCTTAAACTACACGGCCGATATCCGTGGAGACTTGATCTTCGACAGATTCGAGCCTCTGCCTTGTGCGTCGCGCGGTCATGATGAGTACGATTTAGCTCTACCATCCGACAGTGTTCAGGAGATCGCATCGGCAGCCGCTCCGACCCTCAATTCGGGGCCAGTTGCGCCGTCCATGGACGGGTGGATGGACCCCGCCACGGGGGCCTTACCCTCATCGGCGATCAAGCCGAACATCGACCTTACTCTACACGAGAGCCGTGTTGACAAACTGCCGGATCTCTCTCCGGCCACGGACTCCGAACCGCCGGCGCCCGTTCCTAGCGAATCCGATTGGGCTCCGATCATGGAGTTTACCTCCGCGGATATTTTTCAGCACTCGCCCTTTGGCGACATACTGAACTCGTTAAGGTCTCTCTCCTTGTCAGGAGGATCCTGGCCGAACTACGTCCGATGGGATTGGGATGTGCACGACGAAGAAATTCGCGGCCCACCCACCACCCACTTAGTAGCCAATGTTGATGACTTAACCGACATGCTCGACTTTGACTCCGAAGACATCGACGGTATGGACGATGATGCGGGAGACAAAGATGAACCACTTCCCACAGGGCACTGGACAGCCACCTCATCATACGATATATACATGGTGGATACACCCAAAGAAGGTAATGGCGACGAGACAGCGGAGGATGACCCCTCCAAGAAGCAACCCAAGATCCGACGTCAGCGGCGCCGCTCTAAGTCCCGCCAAAGCAAAAGTATTGATACCGGCATAGGAGATAATAACACTCTGGATAGTGCCGAAGATGGCAACAATCCCCTCCAGCAAGATTTAGAGCAGGAGGATGGAGGAGCCAGCCCTCCAGAGAGAGCGGCAGATGGAGAGGCGGAGGATGATAATTACATGCCCCCCTCCGAAGACGAGGCAAGCCTCTACGATGACGAATTTGTCGTGCCAGAGGATCCCGTCGACCAAGAGCACTTCAAGCGCCGACTTATAGCCACAACAAATAGCCTTAAGAAAAAGCAGCAACAGCTCGAAGCTGATCAAGATCTGCTAGCTGACAGATGGGCTGAAGTCCTCGCAGTCGAGGAATATAAACCCGAGCGCCCCTCCAAGAGTTACCCAAAATGCATGTTGCTACCCCGACTGGAGGAAGAAGCGTATGACGCGGCTGATCGGCCACCTCGTGGCCGCGATAGAGAGGCACTCCAGCCAAATACTCAGCCTGCACCCCGACGCCATTCAAATGAAAAGGCATGGGGAAATACGCCAGACCTGCAAGACGTATTGGAGGACAAAGCAAAACATGCAAGATCGATCTACGGATCACGAGGGCGCGCCACTATGCGAGACGATAAACGTCACACCGGATACAGTAAAAGTCTATCCGGCCGGGCAGAACACAGCGGGCAACACCCATTCAAGCTGCGTCGCGATATAGCCCAATACGGGGGCGCCGCACACCCCCTATGCTTCACAGACGAAGTAATGGATTATCAAATCCCAGAGGGTTTCAAACCCGTAAATATTGAATCATACGACGACACAACAGATCCTGCAGTATGGATCGAGGATTTCCTCCTCCACATCCACATGGCCCGCGGTGATGACTTACACGCCATCAAATACCTTCCACTAAAGCTCAAAGGACCAGTGCGGCATTGTCTTAACAGCTTGCCAACAGAGTCCATTAGCTATTGGGAAGATCTGGAGGCCGCATTCCTCGACAACTTTCAGGGCACTTATGTGCAACCACCAGACGCCGATGACTTGAGCCACATAATTCAGCAGCCAGAAGAATCGGCCAGGTAATTCTGGACACAGTTCCTAACAAAGAAAAATCAAATAGTCGACTGTCCGGATGCAGAGGCCCTAGCAGCCTTCAAGCATAACATCCGCGATGAGTGGCTTGCCCGACACCTTGGACAGGAAAAGCCGAAATCTATGGCAGCCCTCATGACACTCATGACCCGCTTTTGTGCAGGAGAAGACAACTGGCTGGTCGCAGTAACAACATATCAAAAAACCATGGTACTTCGGATACCAAGGACGGCAATAGCAGGTCACATCGCAACAAACATAAGCGCCGCATTAACAACGATAATACTGAGGATACGTCAGTCAATGCCGGATTCAAAGGCTCTAAACCCAGTCAGCGGAAAAAGCCATTTAAAAGAAGCACTCCGGGACCGTCCAGTTTGGACCGCATACTCGATCGCTTGTGTCAAATACACGGTACCCCTGACAAGCCAGCCAACCACACCAACAGGGAATGCTGGGTGTTCAAGCAGGCCGGAAGTTAATTGCCAAAGATAAAGATAAAGGGTCACACAGCAATGACGAAGAGGAGCCCTGGCAGCTGAACACCGGAGGACAGAAGAGGTTCCTCCCACAAGCGCGGACGGTGAACATGATATACGCAACCCACATCCCCAAGAGGGAGCGGAAGCGTGCGCTCAGGGACATATATGCGTTGGAGCCAGTCGCCCCAAAGTTCAACCCATGGTCCTCCTGCCCGATCACCTTCGATCGCAGGGACCACCCCACTAGTATCCGTCACGGCGGATTCGCCACACTGGTCTTAGACCCAATCATTAATGGATTTCACCTCACTCGAGTCCTTATGGATGGCGGCAGCAGCCTGAACCTGCTTTACCAGGACACAGTGCGCAAAATGGGTATAGACCCCTCAAGGATCAAACCCACAAAAACGACCTTTAAAGGCGTCATTCCAGGTGTAGAGGCCCATTGCACAGGCTCAATTACACTGGAAGTGGTATTCGGATCCCCGGATAACTTCCGAAGCGAAGAATTAATCTTCGATATAGTCCCGTTCCGCAGTGGCTATCATGCACTGCTCGGGTGAACCGCATTTGCGAGATTCAATGCGGTACCACATTATGCATACCTCAAGCTCAAGATGTCAGGACCCCGGGGGGTCATCACAGTTAACGGAAACACAGAGCGCTCTCTCCGCACGGAGGAGCACACTGCGGCCCTCGCAGCAGAAGCGCAAAGCAGCCTCTCAAGGCAATCCACCAGTTCGGTGTTTCAAGACCCGGGCTCCTTCAAACGCGCTCACAGTAATCGGCAACTAGACCGCCTGGCACGGTCTGAGCTCGCGTAGCAATGCGGCCCCCACCCCGGCCCAAGCCAAACGGCGAAACTCATGCCACACGTACATAACTACGTATTAAAAATACCATGGGCACAGGCGGGGAGGGGGGCACAACTACGGCACACCCCAATACGCGGCTTAAACCGCACTAGGGGCTTCCCGCTTTATTATGTTTCTCTTTTAGGACTTTAATCTCTGGAAACCCTGTCCGGCAGCATGATTGCCGAACACATTATGTAGCAACCAAGGAGGCAGAAATCTACGTCACACCACGAAACTCCCAGGTGGATTATGATAACGAGTAAAATATTTGCTTTAATGCTATTCCTCAGCTTGCCCTTGGAAGGGACATAGTCCCACTTTTTGCTTATCGCGCTATCTGTATCATTCTGCTTTAATGCACCTTTTTGAATAAACAATGCATAGCATTAAGATTATTATTGCATTCTTCCCTTTTTATATATACATGTTCATTAATGACGCCTTGCAACCGTACACTTTGGTACGGCCAATACACCAGGGGCTTAAGTACCCCACAATACGGTGTGAGAAGTCCAAACACTTTCACAAGTGCGGCACCCCAAACTTATAGCATTATATGCATCAGCTCCGAATCATGTCTTTGGTCAAATGTTGGGTTTGCCCGGCTCCTATGTTTTGGTACCTTACGTTCCGCTCTATCGGCTAAGGTAGCGCTAGGAGAACTACTGCGATTGTGCCCCGGTTCTGCTGGGCTAAGCACCTCAGTAGAGAAAGCAAAAACTGACTGTCATGATAAGGTGAGAGACTGGTCGCTGTTCGGCGAGGTTTCGAGTCCCTAAAGACTTATGCCGCTTAGAGCGAGGAGCCGGTCCTGTCCAGCTTAAAGGCGTGTATCGCGCCCTGAATTCGGCCTTCTGAATACCACGGGCTTCGCCGAAATTTAAAATTATAGAATTCTATGGCTAAGTGAGAGTGATAAAGCATTATTAGTCCGGTTGCCTTGTTCACTGTGCTGAGCACCTCCCTCGAAGGACCCAACAATGGGAACAAGAGTGCTCAGGTTTATCCCGAACACCCCAGCACTCGCGGCATGGGGGCAAAAGCCGAGGACTAGCCATCTCTCAGATTGAATAAACAGCCAAACAGAAGGTAATATTTTAAACTCAAACAAGCGTTGCATAGCGCATATGAAACAAGTTTTCATCATACAGGATCACACGAGCAAGTTTACTCAAATATTACATCCTTTGAACATTCATCCGCTACAAGACGGACACCCTTCAGGACACCCTCATAATAAATTTCGGGGGTGCGATGCTCCTTGCCCTGCGGCGGTCCTTCCCTGATCAGCTTCACGGCATCTAGCTTGGCCCACTGCACCTTCTCACGGGCGAAAGCCCGGTGTGCACCTTCGATGCAGATGGACCGCTTGACGACTTCTAGCCGTGGGCAGGCATCTACAAGCCGCCTCACTAGGCTGAAGTAGCTGTTCTGAAGGGCGTCACCAGGCCAAAGCCGGACTATAAAGCCCTTCATGGCCTGTTCGGCCGCCTTGTGTAGCTCGACCAGCTGCTTCAGCTGGTCGCTGATAGGCACCGGGTGTTTGGTCCCAGTATACTGAGACCAGAACAGCTTCCCCGTTCAGCTTCCCTCCTCGGCCTGGTAAAACTGTGCGGCATCCGACACGCTGCGGGGCAAATCTGCGAATGCTCCTGGAGAGCTCCGGATTCGGGTAAGTAATAGGTAATTTACTTTCACATGCTTGCTTTGTATATAGAATGCCTTACCCTCCACTATTTTCTTCATCGCGTCAATCTCTTGAAGGGCCTTTTGGGCTTCGGCCTGGGCACTCTTTGCGCTCTCGAGGGCCGCGGCAAGCTCAGACTCTCGCGTCTTCGAGTCACGCTCCAACGCCTCGTGCTTCGTCATGAGAGCCTGGAGCTCTTGCTACACCTCGCCCACCTGAGCCTCTTGCCTTTCCCGCTCGGTGCGCTCCTTGGCCGCTTTGTCTTTGGCCTTGGATAGCGATTGCTTCAGGGTTGCCACCTCGGTCGTGGCCCCTGGCAAATATATGATGATCTTGTTATTTTGCAATCGCGTCTTATTTTATATATACATATCTATAGACAGGGTATTACTTACCCTTGTTCTCCTCGAGCTGCCTCTTGGCAAGGCCGAGCTCTTTCTTGGACCCCTCGAGGTCCTGCTTCAGTGTGGCGACCTCCGCAGTCAGTGCGGCTGAGGCCAGCAGTGAAGCCTGCATACGCATATTGACATACTTATATTAGACTCCTGCGATATTATTTGATCCTCTGTTCGGCTTTTCTTTGTGAACACCGAACACAGCATCAGGGGCTACTGTCTATGCGGTAATATTTTTCTTATATTTTAAACACTTACCTCAAAGCCTGTTAGAAGGCTGGCACAGGCTTCAGTCAGTCCGCTCTTGGCAGACTGAACCTTCTGGACCACCGCACTCATAATAGTACGGCGCTCCTCGTCGATGGAAGCGCTGCGAAGCGCTTCCAGCAGATTGTCCGGCGCCTCTGGATGGACAGAGGTCATCGGCACAGGCGTCTTGCCCCTCTTGGAAGGAGGCCGCCTGCCCGAGTCCGGAACCACTGGAGGATCTGGCGGGGTGTTCGGCTGAGGGCCGAACTCGGAGCCTTCAGGGGCCTTGTCCCCTCTGCTCCCGGAGTCCGGAAGTTCGCCTTGAGGCGCCTCTGGGACTGTCTCCCCTCGACCCGGTGCCTCTTGATACAATACCTCGGCGTCGTCCGCGGGGCAAGGGGAGGTGGCGGTCGGAAGTGGATCGCTATCCATATCCGACGAGCCCAGGGAGCCGTCCGACGATACATGATACTGGCTCATGGCGGCCTGCATAATCATGTTCGGCGTTAGGGAAAGCAGTGCGACAAAGGAATGTTATGAGTTACTCTGGTATCCGAATACTTACGATCTCCCCAGGGGCTTGGCCCTGGGCAACCACTCGTCTCCGCCTTCGTCGGCGGCAGTGGAACTGTCCAGAAGGAGAGTCCTTCCCTTCTTGGACCCTTCGCCCCCCAGTTGGGGCGGCCTTCCTTTTCTTGTCTCCCCCGCCTGGAGGGGGAGCATCTTCTTCTTCCTCCTCGTCTTCGGGGGAGGAGTGTGCCGTAGAGTCATCAGACGGTGAGTCCGATGACGCCTGGTGTCGGGAACTCTTTCGGATTCCCTTGGCCTTCTTGATCTTCTCCGGCACCTTGTAAGGCGCCGGAGTCAGCATCTCCGTCAGGAGAGCGTTTGCTGGGCCTTCGGGCAAGGGAGCCGGACAGTCGATATATCCAACCGTTTCCTGCCAGTCCTGTCAAAGGAACGGGAGCTTAGATCCCGCATAGAGTCAAACTATGAAAAACAAGTATCCTGTAAGAGGTAAAACAGCTTACCGCGCTGGCTTGGCGCTTCGCGCAGAATCCGCGATCCTCGGTAGTAGGAGGAGGAACCTCGGCGCCCTTGAATAGCACCTTCCAGGCATCCTCGTGTGTTGTATCGAAGAGCCTGTTCAGAGTTTGGTGCTGGGCCGGGTCGAACTCCCACAAGTTGAAGGCCCGTTGTTGACACGGGAGGATCCGGCGGATGAGCATGACCTGGACTACGTTGACAAGTTTGAGCTTCTTGTTCACCATGTTTTGAATACATGTTTGGAGTCCGGTCAGCTCTCCCGAACTACCCCAGGATAGGCCCTTCTCTTTCCAGGAGGTGAGCCGCATGGGGATGCCAGATCGGAACTCGGGGGCCGCTACCCATGCAGGGTCACGCGGCTCGGTGATGTAGAACCACCTCGATTGCCACCCCTTTATGGTCTCCACGAAGGAGCCCTCGAGCCATGTAACGTTGGACATCTTGCCCACCATGGCGCCTCCACACTCCGCCTGGCGGCCGCCCACTACCTTTGGCTTGACATTGAAGGTCTTCAGCCATAAGCCGAAGTGGGGATTGATGCGGAGGAAGGCCTCGCACACGACGATAAACGCTGAGATGTTGAGGATGAAGTTCGGGGCCAGGTCGTGGAAATCCAGGCCGTAGTAGAACATGAGCCCCTGGACGAATGGGTGAAGAGGGAATCCCAGTCCGCGGAGGAAATGGGTAAGGAACACTACCCTCTCATGGGGCCTGGGGGTGGGGATGAGCTGCCCCTCATCTGGGAACCGGTGCGCGATGTCGTCGGGCAGGTATCCAGCTCTCCTTAGCTTCTTGATGTGTCCCTCCGTGACGGAGGAGACCATCCACCTGCCTCCCGCTCCGGACATGATTGGAGAAGGTCGAGGTGGGAAATGCGTACTTGGGCGCTGGAGCTCGAGTGTGCGAAAATGGATGAGCAAAGGAGGAAGAAGGCGTGGATGAAAAGGTGAATCCTTATCCCTTTATATGGGCGGACGAAACTATGCGCCCCCATTAGCCTGGTAAAACTCGCTTGTCCCCAAAGCGCCGTAATCGATGGCGCGGTTGGGTTACCCATGCCCGTATTGATGAGAATCCCGTAATAAGGGGAGCACGGTCTCTGCATTGACAAGACGTGTCAAAAAACTGCCTCGCGTTATGTGCGGGGCTAGTTAAAGGAAACGGTTTGAATAATCACTGGGCCATGACATAATGTCGTGTTGCCGAGACGTGTCAGCAGATTAGATTTGTGGAAGTATTATTCTCTCTACGGTGGTATGTGGAACTTATTTTGCAGGGTCGGACACTATCCTTGTAATCAAATTCTTCCGTGATGTATTCGGAGGAGGAACACGCCTTGCAATGCCGAATATAATACTGCGCGCCGGACTCATCGTCATTGAGGCCTGGTTCAGGGGCTACTGAGGGAGTCCTGGATTAGGGGATCTCCAGACAGCCGGACTATATCGTTTGGCCGGACTGTTGGACTATGAAGATACAAGATTGAATACTTCGTCTCGTGTCCGGATGGGACTCTACTTGGCGTGGAAGGCAAGCTAGGTAGTACGGATATGGATATCTCTTCCTTTGTAACCGACCTTGTGTAACCCTAACCCTCTCCGGTGTCTATATAAACCGGAGGGTTTTAGTCCGTAGGCCACAACAAAAAAACATACAATCATACCATAGGCTAGCTTCTAGGGTTTAGCCTCTCTGATCTCGTGGTAGATCTACTCTTGTACTACCCATATCATCAATATTAATCAAGCAGGACGTAGGGTTTTACCTCCATCAAGAGGGCCCGAACCTGGGTAAAACTTCGTGTCCCCTGCCTCCTGTTACCATCCGCCTAGACGCACAGTTCGGGACCCCCTACCCGAGATCCGCCGATTTTGACACTAACAGCGGGCGTCGGTGAAGCTGCTCCGGTGGTTGGGTTAAGGATGGTGTCGACGATGCGGATCTGCAGCCGTGGATGGGGCGTCAGAAGCTGCTTCGGTAGGTTGGATGAGGATGCGACGAAGCGGATCTGTGGCCGGGGACTTGTGAGTTGGCAAAGTGGCCCCGGTAGGGTTGAGAATGGTATAGGCGAAGCTACTCCGGTAGGGTTGACGATGATGTCAGCGAAGTGGCTCCGGTAGGGTTGAGGAAGGTGTCAGCGAAGAGGATCATAGGCCGTCGGTGGGGCGGCTCCGGGGGAGTGGGGGCTGTGGACGAAGCGTCTCCGACGGGGAGTACGAATGAGCTGCTACAGATGCGCTGCGGTTGACGAGAGTACCGGCGAAGCAGATCCGGCGTCGTGGACAAGGCCGACACTGAATGGGTTGTGGTACAGTGGTGGATGAGTAGTCTACTTGTTTCTAGTGGAGGTGGGAGGGGTTGATGCGGCCGTAGAAGCATATCCGGCGAGGTGGACGTCATTGACAGTGAATGGGCTCTGGTATGCTGGTGGATGAGAAGTCTAGGGTTTCAAGAGGGGAGGGTTAGAAAGGCCGATGAAGTACGAACAGCGTGATGTAAGATGCTCTGGTGCTGTGGAGTTAGTCGTTTTTGCGGGAGGGGGAGAGGAAATGGGGGTGCCGTGTGGTGGGGGGAACCGGAAGTTACCAAAGAAGCCCCGACCTATTATGTAGATGAGGGAGGTATTGTTAATGTTGTTCTCCGTGCACCAAGGACAAAATGGGAATTTTGCATGCTAAAGACTAGGTGGCGGAAATTTTAGAAGGAGGTAGGAGATTTTGCCGCCCGCGGGATCGTTCGTATCTAGTTTCAACTAATTTTGGACCATGCTAGCGGGAAGGTCATGCGAGACTGTGTACACGGGGCACGCGTCAGCAGTTAATAACTGGTGTGAAGTCCACCCCAGAAAAAAGACAATAACTCGGGATGATGCGCCGATAACTTGGACGTTCACACGGGCGCGACTAATCGTACGGGTATAGAGGCGCGTTCACAAAAAGGGATCAAACGTTCAGGCTATGTATTTCTCGTGTAAATAGATAATTTAGTGCCATTGGTTATTTACTTTAAACATAATGCATTGACGTGTTGATGTAGGGTGGAACCCTAGATGGACGATCTTTCACGAAAGGAGCGGATCCCGCGATGAACACGAAGAACACGAGGGGAAACACGAGGGGAAATCACGAAGGGGAACACAAGAGAAACACTCAAACCAACAAGTATGATCACACATGATGTAGATCCATGAACACAAAAGGAGATACATGATCCACGATTAACAAGGGACGATACACGGTAACCGGTTCTTCTCCAAAGGAGGTCTTGATGGGGCCACCCAAAAGGGGGTCTTGAATCCAAGGGGATCTTCTCCATAGAGGGGCCACGGTCTCTCTCATGGAGTAGATCCGATGTGGATGAGCGAGGCTCTATCTCTAATATGAGCTATCACAACGCTAACCCTCAAATGGTGGGGGTGGACGAGTATATATAGTCTAGAGCCACGAAGGGGTAAGCGGGAGAGGGATACAAGGCCAAAGGCCCGGCTGCACACAAGCAGGTACCGGTCGTCCGGTGGGTACTGGTCGTACGGTGGCTCAGGAGGGACCGGTCATCCGCTAGTCGCCGGACGTCCGCTGAAGACGTTTTGTGAAGAGGCACTAGACGTCCGATGTCTTCGGACTTTCGTTAATATTACCGACCGTCTAGTGGGGGCCGAACGTTCGCTCGCTGTGAGGTGCCGTAGCTGGTGTTGGCTGTGCTTCAGGCGCCGGCCGTTCGGTGGAGGCCAAATGTCCGCTCCCTGGCCGGTCGTCCGGTGGAGGCCGGACGTCCGCTCGCTGGAGCTTCTTTGGCAGCTCCTTGTACTTGGTGTCCTCGCCGTCTTGTCCATGGTCCTCCTCTTTGTTCCTGGTCATGCATAGCACATATATTTGAGGTAGTAGCCATGTGTTATATATGGAAAGTGATGGTTTGAAGAGGAGCGAGTTCACCTTGTGTCCAATGGTGTATAGTCGAGGTCTCATCTTATGTATCCTTGGGGCTTGGAGAGTAGTTGGAGTGTACATGGGGACGAACGTGGGATGCTCCGCATCATCTCCCCCCTTGGGAAAGATCCGACCTCGGATCGTGATCCTCATCACCATGGAAATGATTGTCGTGGACGGACTTGTAGTTGGACGTAGCTGAAGGGATGGCGCAATGCAAGTACTCCAAGGTGTCTCCGGTATGTGGGACATGCAAAATGAGCAAACACAAAGTACACTTGGAAATACAATGGTTAGGGCACACAAAGTGTCCATCATGTAAGAATGAGTCCGTTCGGCAAGATTCTTCGTGACAAAGCGCATGAATCTTAACAAGATGATATAGAATGATATGCAAAGCATTCATTGTGCACACAAATGTATTGTGAATATGATCAATGCAACCATGGTGCAAAATGATGTCATAGTGTGATGGTTTATCAAGAGCATGAATATGGCAATGGATGCTCAATATGTGTATGTTGTCATGCAGTTGATGGTAGGCAATGTGATCATTATGTATGAGTATTCCATCAAGGAAGATCACAAAAAAATTGCTAAGGAACTGCACAAGCTCATATATCATGGATGACATGGAAATACAAGATGCAACAATGCAATCATAATGTATGTCAATCCATGCATAGGGTGCAAATTTGTCATGTGTATGATATGTCCATCGAGCATGACATGTGTGAGCACAATCAACAAATATGGAGGTGTTGGTGTACCAATGCTCGATGTCGTGGCATGAGTGGAGGTTCGAAGGTGCATCCAGTAAGTCCGAGCGCTCCTCAATGTGAAGGTCCATAGAGCCAATCTTCAATGTCGCTCCTTCGTTCACGAGATGTATCATGTAGACAACAATAAGGAAACAACAATGAAAGAGTGACCCATCCAATATGCGTATTTGAGGATGGCTCAAAGGGAAGGAGTTCACCTTTATGAGAATGTCGAAAATGTTGGTGTCGCACATCATGTATGCATTCACATAACAAAATTTTCTCATGACGGTATCGCCTTGTGAATCATTCAAAATGAAAGAACATGACAAACACTTGGAAAAACAAATGAGGTTAGCGGAAGTGCAAAACCTATCATTCGTGTGGTAAGATACCCAACAAGTGTATGCATCATGCTCATCATAAGAAAGGACAAGGGAGCATTTCATAGTATGGAGGCATATGATGCAAGAACAACCAAATACAATAGGCTCAAGTAAACAAGCATGCATCACAAGTAACATGTCCAAGTCTCCGAGATCGATAAGCATAGATGCAACAATTGGAGGCAAGCGACAATGAACAAGATGTATCATGTGAGAGGTATGAACATATATGTCATCAACCCAAGAAAGCGAGTAAGAATGGAACATGGGTGATGTGACAAAGCAATCAATCATAGTGATCAAGTCAAGCAAGCTAGTAGTGCGAAGATGCACTGTACTAGGAGTAATCATGGCAAGCATGTCATGTGTGCAAATGGTGGGCATACATAATGCACATGACATATCACAAGTATGGAAGCAAGATGTGAGCAAAATAGGTTCATGGTACACATGGCAATAGCAATAAGGATCTCCACCAAGCATGCAAATACACATAGGAGTAGCATAATGGTGAATCATGGGTAGATGCAAGCAAGGGTCACAATTGCATGGCAAAATCATGTAAAGATGCATAACATGCAAAGTGAACAAGATACAATGGGCATAAAGTAACAAGTGATATATAGCCCAAAGCCGTGTGAGAGCCAAGTAAAAGGAATGCGCGAAGTCGTTGCGCGAAGAGGGCGGTGGTAAGAATAGTCCACGGGATCCCAAATCGTCATTGCTCCCAAGAGCTTGTTTCGTCAACTCTTGGAATTGAGAGCTTGACGAGTATACGTGAGTACCTACACAAAACAAAAACAAAGGGAAAATTGTGTGTGCATGGTATATGCACACATCATCCATCATGATGCGCACGTGCTTGTGTTGGTTAGAACAAAATATCCAATGCTCAAATAAATGAGATACGTGATATGTAAACATGTCATCCATCATGATAGGTTTGTTGTTATGTTAGCACAATGGAGACTCAAATTGTGTAATGCATCATGAGAAATATGTAGAGCATTATTGTTCATGGAATGCATATGGTGCAAGCAATTATGGGAAGCATTCAAAGGATATGATATATCAAAATCTCCTAATATGTATGAGGAAACTACGGGGGTCTCCTCATTAGCATTAGTGGAAACATCACACGAAGAATATTGATAACATCCAAAACAATGCTTATTTGGAACATTGTGATCATGGCATGGCATAGTAGATGAATTGCGCAAATCATGTAAAGGAAGCATGGCAATATCATCACATGAAAAACAAAATCCAATGACCATCATCTCGTCATCTATGCCATAAGTGCAAATGGTATTTATTTTAATTGGGCATGCATAGCTACTATGTTGAGATTGAAAAGATGCAATATGGGAGATCTCACTCATAGCATATGACAAGTTCAATGGATTGTCAAACATGATGTGACCAATAGAATTTTCACATGATATCCTATGGAGCATAGCATCACAACTAGGCAATTCAACATACTCATCATCATATTCATCATAAATGGGTGGCATACCGAAACATGACATAGTATGTGATGAATACATAAGGTGATCATCATCATGCAAGCAGTCATTTGCAAGATAGTCCACTAGTGGGACAAGAGAAGCACCATCACCTATGTTACCTTTGGAGCATCGCTCATGTGTTGTAGGTGAGGTGTCGAAGACCAAGTCGTGGTCATCTTCATCTTGATGGAACCATGTGGGGGTGCATCTTCTTCCACCATGGCCATTGTTGTCTCCATTGGAGGTATGGACTCGTCGAGGATAGGCATGTCATCGTGTTGGAGACCTAGGACCAAATAAGAAAACACACCAGGAGTAGAGGTTAAGTCATTAGAAATCATAGTGGCCTCACATGCTGTGTCAACTACCTCACTCACTAAGTGTTGTGGCTCACTCACTCCCTCTTGGATGCTCTCACTCGTATGGTTGGTGGAGTCACTCAAATGGCGGTCAACCTCACATAGGATATGTGGCATGCTCTCGTGTGTGGGGCTAGTGGTGGTCACACTCATCCTCTCATAGGAAATTCTCTCAATGCCACGTATGGTGGAGTCACTCATCTCACTCATGGGGTGGTGGCTCTCCTCACATGGCAATTGGGGCAACTCATGATATGTGGGTGTCGGCGAGATGTAGGTGCAAATGTCTCCATGCTCAATCATGTCGTGGTCGTAGCCGTGGATGAAGGCCGAAGATGGCACATCATCACTCTCCTCTAAGACCAAAGATAAGGTATCATGTGCGGTCTCGTAGCTTGACTCGGAGAATGAGTCCTTTGGGGGCGCCGTCTTCATGTAGTTGAAGAGGTTCATGCTTGTCGCCGTGGTAGAAGGGGATGGACCTAGCTCAACCTTCTTGTTATAGGAGGCCCATATGATGTGGCACCTCGTAGCTCATCTCCATGACCGAAGGGAATTTCCCATGCTCGACCATCTTTCTTGAGGGGCTTCCGAAGATGGAAGTGTCGCCCTCGTTCGTAGGTGGTCTCCTTATAGTTGAAGATGTCGATGTAGGCGAACTCATGGGAAGTAGGCAAAGATGTTGTACGTCCGAAGGCGAATATGCCTTGATAACACTTGGCGAAGATGCCGAAGTGGTTGGTGTAGCCGTAGCACCGTCTTGGTGGTGCTCTTCTCGCGGTCTTCTCGTGTGGTCATGAAGTTTGGACTTGGCGTGAAGTAGGGCTTGTTGGGACTTGTAAGTTTGTGCTTGGCGAGCATCTTCATGATGATGGTGTCGTTGTCATGCTTGAGCTCGATGGCGCTTGTCGTCGTCCTGCACATGATGCTTGGAGGTGACTTGCCGTTCATGACGATGTGGATCACGAACGTGATGGTGGTCGCCATGGAGATGTTGATGTGAACGACTTGCGCTTGCATCATCTGGGCGCTCTGAAGATGATTGACTTGCTCGCCGCCGCCTTGAGGATGACGAAGGGGAAGAACGTTTGGCCAACAAAGTCCGAATCTCCTCCATCCTTGCAACTTGCTCCTCCTTTTGTGCAGAAAACTTGTTGTCGAAGTAGTCCCTTCTCCTAGCTTTGAAATTTCATAAGTCGGTGGTGATGTTGTCGATGACTTGCATTGATCGTTGTAGTTCGAAGTGGGGAGTTTTGTTGTTGTAGTTGTACGCGCCATTGTTGTTGTGCAATACCAGAGATGAAATGCCTTGCCTATCCATCAAAACACTCGAGCAAATATGAGTGGGAGAAAGAGAAGAACTATACCAAATGTACCTTGACCGATGTTGAAGATGGATCAATGATCACTCAATGATGTAACAAGGAAATAGCATAATTGGTACCGATCTTGTCGATTTCTCACACCTACACAAGTAAGGCTTATAGTGGAGCTCGGTGAAGATAGTGGCACAAAAAAATGATGCAATATGTTAGCAAGAGTCAATAATGTTGAAAAAGATCCACAAATTTGCAAGTGAAACAAGTAGACCAATAGCAATATGTGGTACATGAAAACACACACATGGATAGATAGATAAATGGGGTCGTGCAACCAAGGAGTGAGCACAAAATGTGGAATCCATGGAATGCTTGTGTAGCACAACTCAAGAGAGACGCTAGCACGATTGCTCAATACGCGGATACGACACTTGTGCACAACCTATAAGATGCAAAAAGTATGAACTTTCTATCCCAAGTATGCTATGTATATATGATGTTCCCGGTGGTATGATCCAAGATGATCGGATATGACAATCTTATATGCAATGTGGTAGGATGCTATGGCTATTGCTTACAAGCTCTTTGCTCTCTCTTTTGCTTAAAAGCTTATTCTTTTTTTGATATGGCCACAATGCGAAATGCACAAACCAAGATAGCAATTGTGTATATACGGGAACAATGTTATGACACAAAGGATGATACGATGATACCAATATGATATGGTATGTATGCAATGGAATGGTGGATCACTAATGTGCACAAGTAACATTGTCGGCAATACTCAAATGGCTAGTCTCGGTAGGCAAGTGATGACCCACAAGTATAGGGTATCTATCATAGTCCTTTCGATAAGTAAGAGTGTCGAACCCAACAAGGAGCAGAAGGAAATGATAAGCGGTTTTCAGCAAGGTATTCTCTGCAAGTACTGAAATAAGTGGTAACAGATAGTTTTGTGATAAGATAAATTGTAAGGAGCAACAAGTAACAAAAGTAAATAAAGTGCAGCAAGGTGGCCCAATCCTTTTATAGCAAAGGACAAGCCAGAACAAACTCTTATAATAGGAAAAGCGCTCCCGAGGACACATGGGAATATCGTCAAGCTAGTTTTCATCATGTTCATATGATTCGCGTTCGATACTTTGATAATTTGATATGTGGGTGGACCGGTGCTTGGGTGATGTTCTTACTTGAACAAGCATCCCACTTATGATTAACCTCTATTGCAAGCATCCACAACTACAACAAAAGTATTAAGGTAAACCTAACCATAGCATGAAACATATGAATCCAAATCAGCCCCTTACGAAACAACACATAAACTAGGGTTTAAGCTTCTGTCACTCTAGCAACCCATCATCTACTTATTACTTCTCAATGCCTTCCTCTAGGCCCAAATAATGGTGAAGTGTTATGTAGTCGACGTTCACATAACACCACTAGAGGCTAGACAGCATACATCTTATCAAAATATCAAACGAATACCAAATTCACATGACTACTAATAGCAAGACTTCTCCCTTGTCCTCAGGGACAAACGTAATTACACACAAAGCATATTCATGTTCATAATCAGAGGGGTAATAATATGCATATAGGATCTGAACATATGATCTTCCACCAAATAAACCAACTAGCATCAACTACAAGGAGTAATCAACACTACTAGCAACCCACTAGCACCAATCCCGGACTTTGAGACAAGAATTGGATACAAGAGATGAACTAGGGTTTGGAGATGAGATGGTGCTGGTGAAGATGTTGATGGAGATTGCCCTCTCCCGGTGAGAGGAGTGTTGGTGATGACGATGGTGATGATTTCCCTCTCTCGGAGGGAAGTATCCCCGGCAGAACAGCTCTGCCGGAGCTCTAGATTGGTTCCGCCAAGGTTCCGCCTCGTGGCGGCGGAGTCTCATCCCGAAAAGTTCCTTCTGATTTTTTTCTCATCGAAAGACTTCATATAGGAGAAGATGGACGTCGGAGAGCCACCAGGGGGCCCACGAGGTAGGGGGGTGCCCTAGGGGGGCGCCCCCACCCTCGTGAGCAGGGTGTGGGCCCCCTGGCCTTCATCTTTGGCGAGGATTTTTCTTTATTTATTTTAAGATGTTCCCTGGAGTTTCAGGACTTTTGGAGTTGCGCAGAATAGGTCTCTAATATTTGTTCCTTTTCCAGCCCAGAGTTCCAGTTGCCGGCATTCTCCCTCCTTATGTAAACCTTGTAAAATAAGAGAGAATAGCCATAAGTATTGTGACATAAAGTGAAATAATAGTCCATAATGCAATAAATATTGATATAAAAGCATGATGCAAAATGGACGTATCAACTCCCCCAAGCTTAGACCTCGCTTGTCCTCAAGCGAAAAGCCGATAACAATAAATATGTCCTCATGTTTACAGGTAGAGGCGTCGATAAAAATAAAATACGGACATGAAGGCACCATGATTATTCTCATAACAGGAACATATATAGATTTTGTCATATGATTACTTATGTTCAAGTGATGATCTATTCACAATGCAAAAGTATAAATCATAAACCTTATTGGGCTCCGACAAACTGTAATCTCAGTCATTGAAGCAATTGCAATTTATCATAACATCGGAAAGAGTCTATGTCAGAGCTAAAAAGCAAGTCCACATATTCAACTATCATTTAGTCCTCCACAATTGCTAACACTCACGCAATACTTGTGGTTACGGAGTTTTAATCGGACACAGAGAAAGATAGGGGCTTATAGTTTTGCCCCACAACCTTTTACCTCAAGGGTAATGTCAACAATAATGGTTCATGCTCCCCTACATCCAATTAGATATATATATATATATATCATGTTCTTTCCAACATGCTGAGCTTGCCAAAGGATAAAATGAAAAAGAAAAGGTGAAGATCACCGTGACTCTTGCATAAGGTAGAAGATAATAATAAAGTATTGGCCCTTCGCAGAGGGAAGCAGAGGTTGCCATGCGCTTTTATGGTTGGATGCACAAAATCTCAGTGCGAAAGAACGTCACTTTATATTGCCCCTTGTGATATGAACCTTTATTATGCAGTCCGTCGATTTTATTACTTCCACATCACAAGATAGTATAAAGCTTATTTCTCCCACACCAATCAATCATACATATTTAGAGCAATTTTTATTGCTTTGCACCGATGACAACTTACTTGAAGGATCTTACTCAATCCATAGGTAGATATGGTGGACTCTCATGGCAAAACTGGTTTAAGGGTATTTGGAAGCACAAGTAGTACTTCTACTTGGTGCTGAGAATTTGGCTAGCATGAGGGGGAAAGGCAAGCTCAACAAGTTAGAGGATCCATGACAACATACTTTATCTCAGATATAAGAAAGACATAACTCATTATGTTGTCTTCCTTGTCCAACATCAACCCTTTAGCATGTCATATTTTAATGAGTGCTCCCAATCATAAAAGATGTCAATGATAATATATCTATATGTGAAAACCTCTCTTTCCTTATTACTTCCTATTAATTGCAACAATGACCAAAGCTATGTCTGCCAACTCCCAACAACTTTTAATCATCATACTCTTTCTATGTGAAGTCATTACTCTCAATAAGATCAATATGAACTTTTTGTTTCTTTTTATTCTTTGTCTCTTTTCTTTTATTCACCCAAGATCATGGCAAAATAATCAAGCCCTTGACTCAACACTAATCTTTATTATATATAGCTCACGGACTCGATTACAAAGAGAGATCATAAAGCAAAACTCAAAACTAGATCATGCCATAAACTTTATTCTACTAGATCAAGATACTTCTAATAGGATCGAACTAAGAAAAACGATAAAGATAGGAGTTGTGATGGTGATACGATACCGGGGCACCTCCCCCAAGCTTGGCAGTTGCCAAGGGGAGTGCCCATACCCATGTGATTATATCTCCTTTGTCGGTGAAGAAGGTGGAGGTGTTGTAGATGATGCGGGCCTTGCGTCCATCTTCCAAGGCATAGGTTCTCCATCATAGAAAGATGATCGAGTCTCCGGGATCCTCAAATCTGCAGCCAAACTCATCCTTTTGAATCTATATTCATACTCACAGTTTTGGTTTTGCAGGTCATAGAATTGGGCTTGGAGGTGCTCGGTCTTCTCATGAAGCTTGAAGATAGTCTCCCCGATGTTGTCAGCATCCAACTTGTGGTTGCTAGTGAACTCCGCGATCATCATGTGGTTAGAGTTGAGTCCACGTTCCACCATCCCTTGGCACTTGAAAACTTATTGCTCCACTACTTCGAGCCTCGTCTCCATGCTTATGGTCCCCTTTGGCCCCTCTTCATCGTGGATGTGCAGCAATCCATCACGCAACTCAATGGTTTGAGGGTGTCGCAGCACCTCCGCGAGGTAAGGGTTGATGACCTTCTCGAAGAACTTGTCCTTGGAGGCGCTTGGGGCCGTCGTGATAACCTAGACCTGTCAGAAAAATAGCTCGAAATAAGAACAAAGGAGGTTTGCGTGATACGGGAGTCAAAAGCTTCGAGAGGTTATATAATGAATTTTTACTGACCAAAATACGTAACGTGCAATAAAACAGAGTCCGGAAGGCACACGAGGTGCTCACGAGGTAGGGGGGCGCGCCCACCACCCTCGTGGGGCCCTCGTGTCCTTCCCGGACTGCTACTTATTTTTCTATTTTCTAAATATTCCAAAACAGAGAAATATTGCCTTAAAAATTGTTTTGGAGTCGGTTTACTTACCGTACCACATACCTATTACTTTTCGAAGTCTGAAATGTTCCGGAAAGTGTCCCTTATGTATTCCTCCGGGGTTACGGTTTCAATAATATTGGTTTCAACATTTATGGGATTACCTGAGATATAATGTTTGATTCTTTAACCGTTTACCACCTTCGGATTTGTGCCTTCGAAGTTGTTGATCTTTATGGCACCGGAACGATAGACCTCTTCGATAACATAGGGGCCTTCCCATTTAGAGAGAAGTTTGCATGCAAAAAATCTTAAACGAGAGTTGTATAGCAATACATAATCACCTACATTAAACTCACGCTTTTGTATCCTTTTGTCATGCCATCTTTTAACTTTTTCTTTAAACAACTTGGCATTTTCATAAGCTTGGGTTCTCCATTCATCAAGTGAGCTAATATCAAATAACCTCTTCTCACCGGCAAGTTTAAAATCATAGTTGAGCTCTTTAATAGCCCAATACGCCTTATGTTCTAGTTCGAGAGGTAAGTGACATGCTTTTCCATAAACCATTTTATACGGAGACATACCCATAGGATTTTTGTATGCAGTCCTATAAGCCCATAATGCATCATCAAGTTTCTTGGACCAATTCTTTCTAGACCTATTAACAGTCCTTTGCAAAATTAATTTGAGCTCCCTATTGCTCAACTCTACTTGACCACTAGACTGAGGGTGATAAGGAGATGCAATTCTATGATTAACATCATATTTAGCAAGCATTTTACGGAAAGCACCATGAATAAAGTGTGAACCACCATCAGTCATTAAATATCTAGGGACTCCAAACCTCGGAAAAATAACTTCTTTAAGCATTTTAATAGAAGTGTTATGATCAGCACTACTAGTTGGAATAGCTTCTACCCACTTAGTAACGTAATCAATAGCCACTAGAATATGTGTGTATCCATTAGAGGCAGGAAAAGTTCCCATATAATCAAAGCCCCAAATATCAAATGGTTCAATAACAAGAGAATGATTCATAGGCATTTCTTGACGTCTACTAATATTACCAATTCTTTGACATTCATCACAAGACAAGACAAACTTACGGGCATCCTTGAAGAGAGTAGGCCAATAAAAATCAGATTGCAATACCTTATGTGCAGTTCTATCTCCAGCGTGGTGTCCTCCATAAGCCTCGGAATGACACTTGCGTAGGATCTGTTCCTGTTCATGCTCAGGTACACAACGTCTAATAACACCATCTGCTCCTTCTTTATAAAGATGTGGGTCATCCCAAAAGTAATGTCTCAAGTCATAGATAAACTTTTTCTTTTGCTGGTATGTGAAGCTAGGTGGTATAAATTTAGCAACAATATAATTAGCATAATCAGCATACCAAGGAGTACTAGGAGAGGTACTTATAACAATTAATTGTTCACCAGGAAAGCTATCATTAATAGGTAGTGGGTCATCAAGAATATTTTCTAACCTAGACAAGTTGTCTGCAACGGGGTTCTCAGCTCCCTTTCTATCAACAATATGCAAATCAAATTCTTGTAGCAAGAGAACCCATCTAATAAGTCTAGGTTTAGCATCTTTCTTTTCCATAAGATATTTAATAGCAGCATGATACTTGTGAATAGTTACTTTAGAATCAACAATATAAGGTCTGAACTTATCACAAGCAAATACAATTGCTAAAAGCTCTTTTTGAGTAGTAGCATAATTTCTTTGAGCATTGTCTAGAGTCTTACTAGCATAATGAATAACATTTAATTTCTTATCAACTCTTTGCCCTAGAACAACACCTACAGCATAATCACTAGCATCACACATAATTTCAAAGGGTAAATTCCAATCAGGTGGCTGAACAACAGGTGCAGAGACTAATGCTTTCTTAAGTGTTTCAAATGCTTCTACACAATCATCATCAAAGACAAATGGTATATCTTTTTGCAATAAATTAGTCAGAGGCCGAGAAATTTTTGAGAAGTACTTAATGAACCTCCTGTAAAATCCAGCGTGACCAAGGAAACTTCTTATGCCTTTGATGTCCTTGGGACATGGCATCTTTTCAATAGCATCGACCTTGGCTTTATCAACTTCAATACCTCTTTCAGAAACTTTATGCCCCAAGACAATACCTTCATTAACCATAAAGTGGCACTTTTCCCAATTCAAGACAAGATTAGTTTCTTCACATCTCTGCAAAACTCGGTTAAGATTGCTCAAGCAATCATCAAAAGAGGAACCATAGATGGAAAAATCGTCCATGAAAACCTCACAAATCTTTTCACAAAAGTCAGAGAATATAGCCATCATGCATCTTTGAAAGGTAGCAGGTGCATTACATAAACCAAAAGGCATACGTCTATAAGCAAAAGTACCAAAAGGGCATGTAAAAGTAGTCTTTGATTGATCTCTAGCCGACACAGGTATTTGAGAGAAACCAGAATAACCATCTAGAAAGCAATAGTGTGTATGTTTGCATAATCTTTCTAGCATTTGATCAATAAAAGGTAAGGGGTAATGATCTTTCTTAGTAGCTTTATTTAATTTGCGGAAATCAATTACCATCCTATAACCTGTGATAATTCTTTGTGGAATCAATTCATCTTTATCATTAGGAACAACAGAAATACCTCCCTTCTTAGGGACACAATGGACAGGACTTACCCACTCACTATCAGCAATGGAATAGATTATACCTGCCTCCAGAAGGTTTAGTATTTCTTTTCTTACCACTTCTTTCATTTTAGGATTCAGACGTCGTTGAGGATCACGAACTGGTTTGGCATCTGCTTCCAAATTTATTTCATGTTGACATAGAGTGGGACTAATGCCCTTATGATCATCAAGAGTATATCCAATAGCAGCACAGTGCTTCTTCAGAGTTTTCAATAATCTTTATTCTTCATGCTCTGAAAGGTTAGCACTAATAATAACAGGATATATCTTCTTTTCATCAAGATAAGCATATTTAAGATTATCAGGCAAAGGTTTAAGCTCAAACACGGGATCACCCTTGGGTGGAGGAGGATCCCCTAAAATTTCAACAGGCAAATTGTGTTGCAGAATAGGTTCCTATTTAAAGAATACTTCATCTATTTCCCTTCTTTCATTCATGAACATATCATTTTCATGGTCTAGCAGATAGTGTTCTAAAGGATCACTAGGAGGTACGACAATAGAAGCAAGACCAATAATTTCATCCTTACTAGGTAATTCTTCCTCACGATGTTGTTTACTAAATTTAGAGAAATTAAACTCATGAACCATATCATCCAAGTCAATAGTAACAACATTCTTTTTGCAATCTATCCTAGCATTAACAGTGTGCAAGAAGGGTCTACCAAATATAATGGGACAAAAGCTATCTTGTGGAGAAGTAAGAACAAGAAAATCAGCAGGATATTTAGTTTTCCCACACAAGACTTCAACATCTCTAACAATTCCAATTGGTGAAATAGTATCTCTATTGGCAAGTTTAATTGTGACATCAATACCTTCTAACTCAGCAGGTGCAATTTCATTCTTAATTTTTTCGTATAAAGTATGCGGTATAACACTAGCACTTGCACCCATATCACATAAGCTATGATAACAATGATCTCCTATTTTCACAGAAATAACAGGCACGCCTACCACAGGTCTATGTTAATCTTTAGCACAAGGTTTAGCAATTCTAGCAGTTTCACCTTCGAACTGAATAACATGCCCATCAATATTATCAGACAAGAGATCTTTAACAATAGCAATATTAGGCTCTACTTTAACTTGCTCAGGGAGTGTATAAGTTCTAATATTGCTTTTACGTACAACAGTTGAAGCTTTAGCATGATCCTTTATTCTAACAGGGAAAGGTGGTTTCTCAACATAAGAAGTAGGAACAATAGGATCATTATAAGTGACAGTCTTTTCTTCAACTTTAATAGGTGCAGCTACTTTTACTTCTATGGGAGGATGATATTTAAACCACTTCTCCTTAGGGAGATCAACATAAGTAGCAAAAGATTCACAGAAAGAAGCTACTATCTCAGAGTCAAGTCCATATTTAGTGCTAAACTTACAGAAAATATCGGTGTCCATAAAAGATTTAACACAATCAAACTTAGGTGTCATACCTGACTCCTTACCTTCGTCGAGGTCCCAATCTTCAGAGTTGCGTTTAATTCTATCCAATAAATTCCATTTAAATTCAATAGTCTTCATCATAAAAGAGCCAGCACAAGAAGTATCGAGCATGGTGCGATTGTTTTCAGAAAGCCGAGCATAAAAACTTTGCATAATTATTTCTCTCGAGAGCTCATGATTGGAGCATGAATATAACATTAATTTAAGCCTCCCCAAACTTGAGCGATGCTTTCTCCTTCGCGAGGCCAGAAATTATATATGTAATTGCGATCATGATGAACAAGATGCATAGGGTAATACTTTTGATGAAATTCCAACTTCAATCTTTTATAGTTCCATGATCTCATATCATCACATAGCCTATACCATATCAATGCGTCTCCCTTCAAAGAAAAAGGGAAGACCTTCTTCTTAGCAAGATCATCGGGTATACCTGCAAGCTTAAATAATGCACAAACTTCATCCACATATATTAAGTGCTCATCAGGATGCTTTGTTCCATCTCCTGTAAAAGGGTTAGCTAGCAGTTTTTCCATCATACCTGTCATGGTTTTGTCACGGCAGATGTCCTAGAGAAAGGACTTAGTCGTGGAGCCATCGCGACGGGTTAGCTTGAAGGGGTTAAAGCGGACACAAGGACGCAAGAGAGTTTATACTAGTTCGGCCCCTTCGATGAAGGTAAAAGCCTACGTCTAGTTGTGATGGAATTGATGGGGTTTCGATGACTAGGGAGAAAATAAGCTTCGCCTATGTCTCGAGTTGTTGTCTGTTGTCCCTGAACCGCCTCCGGGTCGTCCCCTTATATACATGGGTGACACCCGTCGGTTTACAGAGTCCCAACACCGGCTCATAGATGTGTCCGGTTTGGTCTCTACTTATTCCTAACTTACAATACAAGTTACATATTAACGCCGGTTTACGGCTACAGGCTCCCAACCGATTATGTGTCTTGAGCCCTCATCTACCTTCATGGGCTTTAACATACTTAACTACTGATGAAGTTAACCCGGCCCAGATAGGCCGGTTTACGCCCAGTAGTAATATCCCCAACATTAGGCCCCAGATTGATTTGAACAGGTTCATGTCAATCCTTAGCAAAAACTTCATCTTCAACATCTTCTTGTAGTTTGGTGAACCGCCGTGATGTCATCTTCTCTGATTGATGTAAACCGGCGTGACGTCATCTGTCATAAAGAAACTATCCATGATACCTTCTTGTTTAATAGATCTGCGATAATCGAGGCGACAACTCTGTCTCCAAACTTGCGGCCCCTTGATTTTCGCGCCTGACCCATGTCCCTTGCTTTATAAATAGGACCGAAGGGTCATTTCTTTTTCCCCTTTGTGCCCTTCTGCTTCATCTTCCTCGCGTCGCCCAGCTTCGGAGCTCCGCCGCCGTCGTCGACCTCTGCACCAACTTTGGCCGCTGCATCAGCCTGAGCGTAAGTCTTCTATCCTTTTCATCATAGATCTGTTCTAGGGTTTCCATGTTCTCTAGCGTTCATCGCTTGCTTCTTGTTCATATGATAGATCCTTAGATGAGTCTGTGAATCTTTGCTCTGTGTAGCAGTAGTTTTTATCCTCCGTTTTCACTTTCGCATATTAAGACCATAGATCTTATCCGTACCTTCGCTCATTGATTCGGCACTGCTCCTTTTGGGCCTTGAATATTTATCTCCTTTATAAACATGTTCCAGATCCAAAGCTGTAGTATAATCTTGTGAAATCTGTTTTTGTGTACTTACTCATCTGCAGTCTTGACTGTTCAATGTTTAGACCAGGCGGTTTAACTTTGTAGAAAAAATTGACAATCCGGTATATACCATTAGTCCCCTTATTGAACCGCCAGATGTTGGTTGCTTCATGAAACTCTGGTTCAGATAGTTCTGTCTCCGGTTTAACAGTGCCCATACCACCGTACCTTGATCAAATGCATTTTTGAACCGGGATCTTCTACCTTGTAGATTCCATCATGGCCAAGCAAGTATATGAGTGCAATTGGGTTCCTTCTCGCGTCACAGAGGATCAACTGGACGATTTAGTCCTGATTGGCGCTTTAGGCAGCAAAGATACCATCCATTGGAGGGCTCCTGGCAAAGAATGCCCTCCCACACCTCGAGAAGGAGAGGTTGTTGTTTTCGTAGATCACTTAGCCCGGGGCTTTAAGCCGCCCGGTTCTAAATTTTACCGGGATGTTTTAGCCGATTTCCAACTCCATGCGCAAGACACTGGCCCCAACTCTGTTACAAATATGTGCCACTTCCAAGTGCTCTGTGAGGTGTTCTTTCAAGAGGAGCCCACAGTGGAATTGTTCAGAGATCTTTTCCATCTAAACCGCCGTACTGAGTTTACTGATGGCTCTAATACGGAGTTGGGTGGCATGGCGATTCAGAAAAGGAAAGAGGTCACATACCCTCACGCCAAGCTGCACAGTCACCCCAAGGAGTGGAATCAGACATGGTTCTACTGCAAAGACACCTCCCTTACTGGTGAGAATCCCTTGCCTGGATTTCGTCCGGAGCGGCTCAGCAATACACACCCTTTTCCTCAAAGATTGACTGCCCAGGAGAGAAGCATATATGCTCCCCAGCTGTCAAAGCTCAGAGCTTTTATGGCCAACGGTTTAACAGGGGTTGATCTCGCTCACTGTTGGATATCATGGAGCATATTGCCCCTTAGTCAGCGCTCCGGTTTGATGTGCGAGTATACTGACAGTGTTGATGACCCACTGCGACATTCAAAACTCCAGCTCTCCGATGAAGAAATCACAGAAGCTGTGCATAAGATACTGAATGAACCGGAACACGTCTGTGCTAGAACCGGGCTGCTTCCCTTCTGTGCCACCAACAAACCGCCAGCTGTAAGACTTTGATTTTTCTATTTGCTGATTCTATTATTGATATTTCTGGTCATTGTTTTTAATATCAGTGTCTGCATAATCAGGGCAATGATCCGTTTTGGAGCAAAAAACTACCGCAGGAGAAACCAGAAAAACCAGACAAACCGGAAAGAGCAACCCGGCAAAAGACTAAAGCTGTGAAGAAGACTGCCCACAGGAAAAGAACCACTGCATCTTCTAATCTGGCCGCTGATGATGATGTAGATAATCCGGACTTTGAGGTAGAGCTTGACTCACTTGGTTTATTTTTCATACGTCTTATTGATGATGATATTTGTCAGGATGATGCCGAAGCCAGCCACGTGGATGTTGCAGAGGTAATTATTCTCTCTTCCGATTCAGAAATTTTGCCTTCACAAAAAATCCGCCAGGCAAACCGGAAAGTTAAATTTTCTCATCCTCTTGCTTATTTGGATCCTAACTTTCTTATGAAGACCCAACAACACAAAGCTCGTCGCACAACCCGGCACAACGGCCAGGTAGTTACCTCCGCCAGTTTACTGAATAGTCCGGTTCGGAAACGCCATTCAGAGGTATCTAATTTGCTTGTCAGTGCTTGTCCTAAAGCGGGCTGCTTTCGTCAACCTCTTAATCCGTCTGACTCCGATTACCAGGTTACTTCCCACTCATCTTCTGGCGAGTCCTCGGCTACTCAGCTCCCACCGCTTAAAACGATGCTTGGGTAAGATATACTTATTGTGATGTTTGCAGTACATCGCCTTAGAACATATGATGTATTTGATTTTATTATTCTTCTCAGGGCCAAACCTAGGCCAAGCAAGAAAGCCCGCCTGGACAAAGCGGCCGAAGAAGATTTCGTTCTTGAAGAAGACAAGACACCCAATGCTGAAGTGGCTATTCTTGAGGATATTCCCAACGATCCACCGCAGCCAGATGATGATCTTATTGCTAAAGAGAGACCTACTGATACCTCAGGTCCTATCCATCAGCCCACAGGTTCCATCCGGATTGAAAGCTCCACCGGTCTAGCAAAACCTACTGACAAGCCAACAGCTCCAGTGCAAACCGGCGGTACCAAGGATGATGAGGTTGTCATTACTGGCACTAGCCATACTGAGCCAAGCAATCCTGTCGCTTTATCCAAACATTCTGCCAAGGAAGAATTTGCTGCTTTTGGCAAAGGCAAGTGGAACGCTGATCTGACAACTTACGCTGCTCTGAACGCCCAAGATAGCCATTCCGGCTATCTGAACCGGCTGTATACCAGCCATGACTATGAAGCCGGTCTAGTTAATATGATGAAAGATAAATATGAGGTAACTTCCATATGCTCCTTCTTGCTTGTATGCTTCCATTCTTGCTGACTCTCCTAGCCCCCAAGGGCTGGTTTGAAATATTCTTTCAAACCGGGACTTAATAATATAAATCTTGATGCTTTGAAATTTGCTGATGTAGCCCCCAAGGGCCGGTTCAACTTAGCGTAGTTAAACCGGTACTTTAAGTAATTGAAACTGCCGCATCAGAATATATATGATCAAATAGCCATTAGCCCCCAAGTGCCAAGTTGAATGCTTGTATTGATCTTGGGACTTTGTAAACAATTGAAAGATGAAGATCGAATATGCATTAGCCCCCAAGTGCTAAGCGCATAACTTGTTGTGTGGTTGGTACTTGAATCCTTCTCCCGATTTGTTGAAACATATATCTGTATGCATGCAGGTGGAGCTGAAGACGAAAGAAAACCAAGTCATCGATCTTCAAGAAAACCTGAACACCCAACAGGCTGAAACCTCCAAAGCAAAAGAGGAATTGGCCAGTGCTTTAAGCGCCATGGAACAACTTAAGGAGAACTTCAAGAAGAAACGGGCGGATTGGGCCAGTGAAAAGTCCGCTTTGATCAAACGAGCAGAGGATGCCGAGGCTGCACTAAAACCAGTGATGGATGAACTGACTAGCATAAAGCGGCACGTTCATGCCATGACCACTGCTATCTTTGGTAAGCCAGCTTGCCTTTTGAATTGGCTCTGCCTTCTTACAGAGTCGCCGGTTTATTAACCCTTTATGGTATTTCAGGGACACGCATTGGTCACTTGGGGTCAGATGTGCGGAAGAAATTGAAAGCCGCCTATACATTGGTTGAACAATTGTATACTGGTGCCCAACGGATCATCTGTACCGTGTCTCATAACAAACTGGCGCCCACTTTGATTCAAGATACTCTGATGAAATTGTCAGTGCTTCCTGCCCGGGTTGAAGAGCTGAAGAAATCTGCTGCTCGAACCGGTGCAATCAATGCCTTAATCCAGGCAAAAGCCTGTGTGCCGGATTTTGATCCTATTGAAGCGGCTTAGGGCTATCCCAGCTTGAAGGAAGATGGGTCAGAATTTGGTGAAGCGGATCTACGAGCAATAAACCGGGAGGTACGTCCACTAGCCTGTCAGTTGGCTGAGGAAGCGGACTTGTCTCATTATCAAGCACAATATGACAGTCAGAACAAGCGAATAGCTGCACCAATCCATGAATCGGAAAATCTGATCCCTCCAATCCGTAAGCATAATTACGCTCCCGATATTGACCCGTCATTGCTGATCCATGATGAAGCTGTTTTTCAAGCATTAATGGGAATCGACTGGACAACTGTGGATTTCCAGCCACTGGGTAGAGAAACGGAAGCTGAAGCGGCGTAGGATGACCCACAACCATCAGGCCAGGCTGGTGACCAAGCTTGAACCGGAAGCCGGTTTTAAAACTGCCTCTCCTTTGTGAAAAACAATTATATTATTATGGGCACCATGTTGCCTTATAATAGGCTAGCTGATACCTTTGATGTTGATATGCCTTCGTGCATAACTTGTTCTTCCTGTGGTAATGAACTTTCCAAAACACTTTCTGAAATGAGAAATTCATCAAGTGCCACCGCGGTTGTACCGTCAGGCGGAATATGATGTCTGTATATATGAAATCAAAACATCCAAAACAAAATTTTAAGTATATGATCAAATTTTTGAGATACATAATACCTGCCATCGTTGAGTGTGAAGTTGGCTTGGCCAATCTTGAAGCAGAGTTTTGCAAACCCACATTGTTGGAGGAGATAACAGCTCCTGTATATATATATATATATATATATATATATATATATATATATATATATATATATATATATATATATGACGCTGGTTTTACCATGTAAACCGTGCCGGGTTATAATAAACACCGTGTTACTCCATAAGAGGATGTTAACAACAAGGATCAAACTGGACAAATAGTCTCCGGATTGACGTGAACCGTGTTCCGTCAATTGATTGGTTAAAAAACTTTGTCGGTTTAAAAAACACAATGAAAAGAAAAAAAAACCTTCAAAGAAAAGTGTGAAGCAAAGGCAACGACAAAAACGTTTGCCAAAAAAGGTTTATTTAAGATGATCAAATGGCGTTACCATGGCCAAACACGACCAAGCTCCCGTTAGGTGTAACTATGGTTCTAGTCAGCTAGGTCCCCAAGTGATTCTGTGGCATTTATGCCGACCAAATGGCATGGTCATGGTTCGGGTTCGACCAAGCCCCCAAGTGATTCTGTGGCCTTAGGCCGATCAAGAGGCATGACAGGTTCAGACATGACCAAGTCCCTAAGTGATCTGGTGGCTCTCGCCTATCAAGAGGCATGGTATTGGTTCGGACACGACCAATCCTCCAAGTGATATAACATGATGCTTTTAGCAAAGCGAACTCAAGGGGTAAACCGGAGGCCACTTTAGAGCAACTCCATGTAACCTCACATGATGTAAAAGAAACAGATACCCCGCTTTAGCTGAGGCTCCGGTTTATTATATTTAATCATAATATATACATTGCCGTAATATGTACATAAGTATAGCCAATGGCTCAGGTATAGTAAGGCCGAAGATGAGCTATATTCCACGGCCTGTTAGTCTCCTCCTCTGATGTACGTGAGTCCTTATGCTCTCGAATATCGATCAGATAGTACGACCCGTTGTGCAGATTCTTGCTGACCACGAAAGGCCCCTCCCAAGGTGGGGATAGCTTATGCATATCAGTCTGATCTTGGATGAGCCGAAGCACCAAATCTCCTTCCTGAAAGGTTCTGGTTCTGACCCGGCGACTGTGATAACGACGAAGATCCTGCTGGTAAATCGCCGATCGGGCGGCTGCGATGTCACGCTCTTCATCCAACCGGTCCAAAGCATCTTGCCATGCTGTCTCGTTGTCCGCTTCAATATAAGCCGTGACACGAGGTGAATCATGACGGATATCACTAGGGAGAACCGCCTCCGCTCCATAAACCATGAAGAACGGTGTGTATCCTGTTGATCTGTTGGGTGTTGTATTGATGCTCCATAACACAGATGGTAATTCTTCTACCCAACAACCCGGCGTTCTCTGCAAAGGAACCATGAGCCGGGGCTTGATGCCTCTCAAGATCTCTTGATTAGCTCTTTCTGCTTGACCATTGGACTGTAGATATGCCACTGATGAAACGTCGAGCCGGATGTGCTCCCGTTCGCAGAACTCCTTCATAGCACCTTTGGACAAATTGGTACCATTATCTGTGATAATACTGTGAGGAAAGCCAAACCGGAAAATCACCTTTTTGATGAACTGAACCACCGTGGCCGCATCACACTTGCTAACGGGTTCTGCCTCCACCCACTTTGTAAACTTATCAACCGCCACCAAGAGGTGGGTCTTCTTATCTTTGGACCTTTTGAAAGGCCCAACCATATCCAGCCCCCAAGTCGCAAACGGCCAAGTAATTGGAATCATTCTCAATTCTTGAGCCGATACATGAGCACGTCTTGAAAACCTTTGGCAACCATCATATCGTCTGACCAGATCCTTCGCATCAGCATGAGCAGTTAACCAATAGAAGCCATGTCGAAACGCTTTAGCCACCAAAGACTTTGAACCGGCGTGGTGACCACAATCTCCTTCGTGGATCTCACGCAAAATTTCATGGCCTTCTTCAGGAGACACGCAACATTGAAAAGCTCCTGATACACTGCAATGATGCAACTCGCCGTTGATGATAGCCATGGACTTGGATCGCCGGATTATCTGCCGGGCCAGAATCTCATCCTCTGGCAACTCGCCCCAGTTCTTGTACGCCAGGTAAGGAAGCGTCCAATCCGGAATAACATGAAGAACTGCCACCAATTGAGCCTCCGGATCAGGAATAGCCAAATCCTCTTCACCAGGGATCTTGACCGACGGGTTGTGCAGCACATCCAGAAAAACATTGGGTGGGACCGGTTTGCGCTGAGAGCCCAGCCGGCTTAAAGCGTCTTCCACTTCATTTTTCCGCCGGTCCACGTGGTCCACCTGATAGCCTTTGAAATAACCTGCGACAGTATCCACCTCATGATGATATGCTGCCATGAGTGGGTCCTTGGAGTCCCAAGTGCCAGACACTTGCTGAGCCACAAGGTCCGAGTCATCGAAACACTTAACTCGACTTAGATTCATCTCCTTAGCCATCCGGAGACCATGGAGCAAGGCTTCATACTCAGTTGCATTGTTAGTACAAGGGAACATTAAACGGAGAACATAACAAAACTTATCACCTCGTGGGGAAGTTAATACGACTCCAGCCCCTAGCCTTCCAACTGCCTGGATCCGTCAAAATGGATGGTCCAATACGTATGATCTGGTTTTTCTTCAAGTGCTTGCATTTCCGTCCAATCATTGATGAAATCAACAAGTGCTTGAGACTTAACCACTGTCCGAGGCACATACTTCAAACCTTACGGCCCCAGCTCTATGGCCCACTTTGCAATCCGGCCAGTTGCTTCCCGGTTCTGGATGATATCTCCCAAAGGAGCAGAACTGACCACCGTAATTGAGTGCCCTTGGAAATATTGTTTAAGCTTCTGGCTTGCCATAAAAACTCCATACACCAGCTTCTGCCAATGCGGATACCTTTGCTTGGACTCAATGAGCACCTCGCTGATATAATAGACTAGACGTTAAACCGGATGCTCCTTACCTGCCTCCTTTCGCTCCACCACAATAGCTACGCTGACCGCCCGAACATTAGCAGCAACATATAGCAGTAACGGCTCCTTGTCAACGGGAGCGGCGAGCACAGGCGGATTGGCCAATTGCCGCTTTAAGTCCTCAAATGCTTCATCAGCAGCAGTACTCCAGACAAACTGATCCGTATTTTTCAACATCTGATACAAAGGGATTGCCTTCTCACCCAGGTGACTGATAAACCGTCTTAGCGCAGCAATCCGGTCTGCCAGGCGTTGAACATCGTTGATACACTTCGGTTTAGCCAGGGAGGTGATAGCCGTGATCTTCTCCGGATTAGCCTCAATTCCCATGTTGGACACTAGAAAACCCAATAGCTTGCCCGCCGGTACACCAAAGACACACTTGTCCGGATTAAGCATCATCTTGTATGTTCTCAGGTTATCAAAGGTTTCCTTCAAATCATCAATCAGAGTCTCCTTCTCCCTGGATTTAACCACGATATCATCCACGTAAGCATGTACATTACTGCCAATCTACTTGTGAAGACAATTTTGTACACACCGTTGGTAAGTTGCCTGGGCACTCTTGAGCCCGAAGGGCATAGACACATAGCAGAAGGCTCCAAAGGGAGTTATAAATGTTGTCTTCTCCTGCTCCTTAACTGCCATTTTGATCTGATGATAGCCAGAATACGCATCCAAAAAACTTAAACGCTCACAACCCGCCGTAGCATCAATAATTTGATCAATATGGGGGAGGGCAAAAGGATCTGCTGGACAGGCTTTATTAAGATCTGTGTAATCCACACACATGCGCCAGGTGCCGTTTTTCTTGAGGACCAGCACCGGATTGGCAAGCCACTCGGGGTGAAAAACTTCAAGAATAAAGCCAGCTGCTAAGAGCCTGGCTACCTCTTCTCCAATCGCCTTGCGTCTTTCTTCGTTAAACCGGCGGAGGAACTGTTTCACCGGTTTATATTTAGGATCCACATTAAGTGTGTGCTCAGCGAGTTGCCTCGGTACACCTGGCATGTCAAAGGGCTTCCATGCAAAAATGTCCCGATTGTCACGAATGAACTCGATGAGCGTGCTTTCCTATTTTGGATCCAAGTTGGCACTGATGCTGAACTGCCTGGACGAATCGCCAGGTACGAAGTCAACAAGCTTAGTTTCTGCTGCCGATTTGAACTTCAGGGCCGGATCATGCTCTATAGTTGGCTTCTTCAACGGAGTCATGTCCGCCGGATCAACATTGTCTTTATAGTACTTCAACTACTATGTGGCACAAACCGACTCTGCATAAGCCGCATCTCCTTCCTCGCATTCCAAAGCGATTTTGCGGCTTCCGTGAACCGTTATTATCCCCTTGTGACTCGGCATCTTGAGCTGCAAATACACATAACAGGGCCGAGCCATAAACTTGGTGTATGCCGGTCGCCCAAACAGGGCATGATATGGACTTTGGATTTTCACCACTTCAAACGTCAATGTCTCCGACCTGGAATCATGATCATCCCCAAAGGCCACTTCGAGAGCTATCTTACCAACGGGATATGCTGATCTGCCAGGCACTACACCGTGGAATACTGTATTAGACGGTTTGAGATTCTTATCTGTTAGTCCCATACGACGGAAGGTCTCATCGTACAGGATGTTAATGCTGCTCCCTCCATCCATGAGCACCTTGGTGAACTTATAACCTCCCACCTGAGGCGCCACCACCAGAGCCAACTGACCCGGATTATCGACCTGGGGTGGGTGATCCTCTCTGCTCCATATGATTGGCTGTTCAGACCAACGTAGATAACGGGGTATGGCCGGTTCAACAGAGTTGACTGCCCGCCTCTGAACCTTCCGGTCTCGCTTGTCCAAGCTAGTGATAAAGACATGGTACTGCCCACTACTCAACTGCTTTGGGTTGCTCTGGTAACCTGATTGTTGCTGCTGTTGGTTGTAACCACCCTGGTTGTTCTGGCTATTTTGACCATTATGCCTGCCCGGATTACCATTAAATCCTGAACCGGAACTTCCTCCACCGTAACCCGGCCCGGACCCTGAGCCACCGCCAGATTCGTGATCATACCGGAAATTATTAGAATTCTTGAACTCCTGCATAATAAAGCAATCCTTCCAAAGGTGGTTTGCTGGTTCCTCCTTCGTCCCATGTATTGGACAGGGCTGGCTTAGCAGATAGTTTAAGTGGTTTGGGTTAGGTTTGGGTGCTCCATTATGATTTTTTGGTCTACCCTTGCGTCGCTGGCCATTGTCCTGTGTGTTGGTATTAGCCACAAAGTCCATGTTACCATCCGCTTTACGCTTGCCTCCTCCGCCATTGCCTACCCAGTGATGTTGCTGACCTTTGGAGCTGCTGTTCTTCTTCCCTTTCCCTGTCTTGTCATCATCAGATTCGGGATCCTTGGTACTATCAGAATCAGCATATTTCACCAAAGCGGCCATGAGGGTCCCCATGTCGGTGCAATGACGCTTCATCCGTCCCAATTTCAACTTCAGGGGCCCAAACCGGCAGTTGCCTTCTAGGGTTAATACTGTGGTGTCAGCGTTGATGCGGTCTGAGGAGTGAAACACTTGTGAAACCCGGCGCACCCAATGAGTCGTTGATTCTCCTTCCGCCTGGACGCATGCAGCTAAATCCACTATCGACATAGGCTGTTTATAGTTATCCTTGAAATTGCTGATAAACCGGGCTCGTAATTGGGCCCATGAACTGATAGAATTAGCTGGCAAGCTTTTTAACCAAGTACGGGCCGTTCCTTCAAGCATCATGGTGAAGTATTTCGCACACGCCGTGTCATCCACATCAAGCATCTCCATTGGCATCTCATAGCTCTCCACCCATGTCTCTGGAGGTTGATCCGCCGTGTAATTTGGTACCTTGCACGGGCCTTTGAAATCCTTGGGCAGGCACACGTTGCGTAAAGCGGGGATAAGGCACGGCACCCCCAAAGAACTAGAAGTAACACCAGGTTCGATCGAGATGGTTGGACGAACCGGTGTGAGCTGCCGAGCCTGATGTTGTGCGGCTAACTCGGCCTCCCTGCGCGCTCGGGCCCGGTTCACCACTTCCTGAGCGTCATCAGCACCACCCGTCGGGTTGTTGCCATGGGGTGCTCCACGTCGTTCATTACTCGACACTACTGGTTCATCCATATGTCTGCTATAGCTCTGGCTTGGACGGGGGGTCGAGTGGATCCGGTCGCGGCTGTACGAGTACGCTTCCTGTTGGGCCAAAGCTGTCCTCAGAAGTTCCTTGACCCGTTGCTTCTCTACTGCCTGCGGCGAGTCACCTTCAATTGGAATGGCCTCCAGCCGTGCAGCAGCGGCAACAAGATTGTCCATTGGGTTGGAGTAGTGACCCGGAGGTGTTAAAGCATCCTGAGGTATAACGGTGTTTTGACGAGGCGGGTCCATCTAACGAGGTTGAACCGGTGCACCGGTCCCAGGGGCTTCTGCCCGGTTCCCCTCCAGCGGATTGCCGGCTCTTGGTCCTGGAGTGTTGAAAAGGTCTCTGGCCTCGAAAATGAGAGGTAAGCGGGATCGATGCTTCCTCCTCATGACTTCATGCGACGCGCTCTGGTCCAACATAAGCCTGTAGGCCTGTGCGTCTAAAGCGGCCCGCTCTGCGGCCATCCTGGTGTCCTCAGCCGCCAGATCTGCCTTGGCCTGGGTGATCTGTTCCTTTACCTTTGCAATCTCCGTGTTATGAACGTCCTGATCTGGCGGATTAACTTCCATCATAAGCACAACCAACGCATCAAATAGTTCTGATAGAACCTGAGCCGGCGGGCGCACAGGGCCTTCTGCCCCGGCAGCTGTCGCCGCTGCTGAACCGGAGATCGTTGCCGCGGCTGTCGAAGAATGAAGCACTGCTTGTGTTCCGGTCATGAATATTCCAACCCGGTTGGGTAGATCAGAGGGGTCCGGAATACTGTCGCCATCGGGACAGCTCCCAATCCGGCCATCCTGTAGCTGATAAAGAGATTCGGTTTCTCCGGTCGAAGATTCATCACCGAAACAAACGACAGTCGCCCCGCGAAACTCTGATCCGTCCTCATAACTTCCTCCATGGATGACTCCCACGAAGGCACGCTTCATGGCCGGTTTAACCCGGGCAGATTGCGCACGCTGAGCCGTCTCGACGAGGTCGGTGCAGATGTCCGGCTCAAGGCCCAGTTCACCGATCTTGCCAATGAAAACGGGAATGCTACCAAAGGGGACCCGGTACCCGTACTCAATTGAGCCGGCCTCGGGGCCCCAGCCTGCATCGTCGATGTAGAGCTTGCCGCGACGACACTTAGTCATCTGGCCTACAGCGTAGCCCTCGAGTCCTTCAAAGCGGCCCTCCAAGAACCGGAAACCATCGTGTGATAGCCCCACGATGGGCGCCAACTATCGTGGTTTTGTCACAGCAGATGTCCTAGAGAAAGGACTTAGTCGTGGAGCCATCGCGGCGGGTTAGCTTGAAGGGGTTAAAGCGGACACAAGGACGCAAGAGAGTTTATACTAGTTCGGCCCCTTCGATGAAGGTAAAAGCCTACGTCTAGTTGTGATGGAATTGATGGGGTTTCGATGACTAGGGAGCAAATAAGCTTCGCCTATGTCTCGAGTTGTTGTCTGTTGTCCCTGAACCGCCTCCGGGTCGTCCCCTTATATACATGGGTGACGCCCGTCGGTTTACAGAGTCCCAACACCGGCTCATAGATGTGTCCGGTTTGGTCTCTACTTATTCCTAACTTACAATACAAGTTACATATTGACGCCAGTTTACGGCTACAGGCTCTCAACCGATTATGGGTCTTGAGCCCTCATCTACCTTCATGGGCTTTAACATACTTAACTACTGATGAAGTTAACCCGGCCCAGATAGGCCGGTTTACGCCCAGTAGTAATATCCCCAACAATACCCGAAGGAAATTCAAAAGGAGTTTCATTTTCAATAGGTTCAGTAGGTTGAGGAGCAACTCTTTGCTCTACTGGACGGGGTGAAGATACCCCGAACAAGCCCCTTAGAGAATTACTTTCCATAGTAACAAGTGACAGTAAATTTCAGCACACTATATAAAATTTTCCTTACCAAAGTCCACCAACCAAAGGCGCTACACACCCCGGCAACGACGCCAGAAAAGAGTCTTGATGACCCACAAGTATAGGAGATCTATCGTAGTCCTTTCGATAAGTAAGAGTGTCGAACCCAACGAGGAGCAGAAGGAAATGATAAGCAGTTTTCAGCAAGGTATTCTCCGGAAGTACTGAAATAAGTGGTAACAGATAGTTTTGTGATAAGATAAATTGTAATGAGAAACAAGTAACAAAAGTAAATAAAGTGCAGCAAGGTGGCCCAATCCTTTTGTAGCAAAGGACAAGCCGTAACAAACTCTTATAATAGGAAAAGCGCTCCCGAGGACACCTGGGAATATCGTCAAGCTAGTTTTCATCATGTTCATATGATTCGCGTTCGATACTTTGATAATTTGATATGTGGGTGGACCGGTGCTTGGGTGCTCTTCTTACTTGAACAAGAAACCCACTTATGATTAACCTCTATTGCAAGTATCCGCAACTACAACAAAAGTATTAAGGTAAACCTAACCATAGCATGAAACATATGGATCCAAATCAGCCCCTTACGAAGCAACGCATAAACTAGGGTTTAAGCTTCTGTAACTCTATCAACCCATCATCTACTTATTACTTCCCAATGCCTTCCTCTAGGCCCAAATAATGGTGAAGTGTTATGTAGTCGACGTTCACATAACACCACTAGAGGCTAGACAACATACATCTTATCAAAATATCAAACGAATACCAAATTCACATGACTACTAATAGCAAGACTTCTCCCTTGTCCTCAGGAACAAACATAATTACTCACAAAGCATATTCATGTTCATAATCAGAGGGGTAATAATATGCATATAGGATCTGAACATATGATCTTCCACCAAATAAACCAACTAGCATCAACTACAAGGAGTAATCAACACTACTAGCAACATGCTAGCACCAATCCCGGACTTTGAGACAAGAATTGGATACAAGAGATGAACTAGGGTTTGGAGATGAGATGGTGCTGGTGAAGATGTTGATGGAGATTGCCCTCTCCCGATGAGAGGAGCGTTGGTGATGACGATGGTGATGATTTCCCCCTCCCGGAGGGAAGTATCCCCGGCAGAACAGCTCTGCCGGAGCTGTAGATAGGTTCCGCCTCGTGGCGGCAGAGTCTCATCCCGAAAAGTTCCTTCTGATTTTTTTCTCATCAAAAGACTTCATATAGGAGAAGATGGACGTTGGAGAGCCACCAGGGGGCCCATGAGGTAGGGGGGTGCCCTAGGGGGGCGTCCCCACCCTCGTGAGCAGGGTGTGGGCCCCCTGGCCTTCATCTTTGGCGAGGATTTTTCTTTATTTATTTTAAGATGTTCCCTGGAGTTTCAGGACTTTTGGAGTTGCGCAGAATAGGTCTCTAATATTTGTTCCTTTTCCAGCCCAGAGTTCCAGTTGCCGGCATTCTCCCTCCTTATGTAAACCTTGTAAAATAAGAGAGAATAGCCATAAGTATTGTGACATAAAGTGAAATAATAGTCCATAATGCAATAAATATTGATATAAAAGCATGATGCAAAATGGACGTATCAACTCCCCCAAGCTTAGACCTCGCTTGTCCTCAAGCGAAAAGCCGATAACAATAAATATGTCCTCATGTTTACAGGTAGAGGCGTCGATAAAAATAAAATACGGACATGAAGGCACCATGATTATTCTCATAACAGCAACATATATAGATTTTGTCATATGATTACTTATGTTCAAGTGATGATCTATTCACAATGCAAAAGTATAAATCATAAACCTTATTGGGCTCCGACAAACTGTAATCTCAGTCATTGAAGCAATTGCAATTTATCATAACATCGGAAAGAGTCTATGTCAGAGCTAAAAAGCAAGTCCACATATTCAACTATCATTTAGTCCTCCATAATTGCTAACACTCACGCAATACTTGTGGTTACGGAGTTTTAATCGGACACAGAGAAAGATAGGGGCTTATAGTTTTGCCCCACAACCTTTTACCTCAAGGGTAATGTCAACAATAATGGTTCATGCTCCCCTACATCCAATTATA
>NC_041380.1:454093278-454128332 GCF_002162155.2 Triticum dicoccoides
AAAGGATAAAATGAAAAAGAAAAGGTGAAGATCACCATGACTCTTGCATAAGGTAGAAGATAATAATAAAGTATAGGCCCTTCGCAGAGGGAAGCAGAGGTTGCCATGCGCTTTTATGGTTGGATGCACAAAATCTCAGTGCGAAAGAACGTCACTTTATATTGCCCCTTGTGATATGAACCTTTATTATGCAGTCCGTCGCTTTTATTACTTCCACATCACAAGATCGTATAAAGCTTATTTCTCCCACACCAATCAATCATACATATTTAGAGCAATTTTTATTCCTTTGCACCGATGACAACTTACTTGAAGGATCTTACTCAATCCATAGGTAGATATGGTGGACTCTCATGGCAAAACTGGTTTAAGGGTATTTGGAAGCACAAGTAGTATTTCTACTTGGTGCTGAGAATTTGGCTAGCATGAGGGGGAAAGGCAAGCTCAACAAGTTAGAGGATCCATGACAACATACTTTATCTCAGATATAAGAAAGACATAACTCATTATGTTGTCTTCCTTGTCCAACATCAACCCTTTAGCATGTCATATTTTAATGAGTGCTCCCAATCATAAAAGATGTCAATGATAATATATCTATATGTGAAAACCTCTCTTTCCTTATTACTTCGTATTAATTGCAACAATGACCAAAGCTATGTCTGCCAACTCCCAACAACTTTTAATCATCATACTCTTTCTATGTGAAGTCGTTACTCTCAATAAGATCAATATGAACTTTTTGTTTCTTTTTATTCGTCGTCTTTTCTTTTATTCACCCAAGATCATGGGAAAATAATCAAGCCCTTGACTCAACACTAATCTTTATTATATATAGCTCACAGACTCGATTACAAAGAGAGATCATAAAGCAAAACTCAAAACTAGATCATGCCATAAACTTTATTCTACTAGATCAAGATACTTCTAATAGGATCAAACTAAGAAAAACGATAAAGATAGGAGTTGTGATGGTGATACGATACCGGGGCACCTCCCCCAAGCTTGGCAGTTGCCAAGGGGAGTGCCCATACCCATGTGATTATATCTCCTTTGCCGATGAAGAAGGTGGAGGTGTTGTAGATGATGCGGGCCTTGCGTCCATCTTCCAAGGCATAAGTTCTCCATCATAGAAAGATGATCGAGTCTCCGGGATCCTCAAATCTGCAGCCAAACTCATCCTTTTGAATCTATATTCATACTCACAGTTTTGGTTTTGCAGGTCATAGAATTGGGCTTGGAGGTGCTCGATCTTCTCATGAAGCTTGAAGATAGTCTCCCCGATGTTGTCAGCATCCAACTTGTGGTTGCTAGTGAACTCCGCGATCATCATGTGGTTAGAGTTGAGTCCACGTTCCACCATCCCTTGGCACTTGAAAACTTATTTCGCCACTGCTTCGAGCCTCATCTCCATGCTTCTGGTCCCCTTTGGCCCCTCTTCATCGCGGATGTGCAGCAACCCATCACGCAACTCAATGGTTTGAGGGTGTCGCAGCACCTCCGCGAGGTAAGGGTTGATGACCTTCTTGAAGAACTTGTCCTTGGAGGCGCTTGGGGCCGTCGTGATAACCTAGACCTGTCAGAAAAATAGCTCGAAACAAGAACAAGGGAGATTTGCGTGATACGGGAGTCAAAACCTTCGGGAGGTTATATAATGAATTTTTACCGACCAAAATACGTAACGTGCAATAAAACAGAGTCCGGAAGGCACACGAGGTGCTCACGAGGTAGGGGGGCGTGCCCAGAGGGGTAGGGCGCGCCCACCACCCTCATGGGGCCCTCGTGTCCTTCCCGGACTGCTACTTATTTTTCTATTTTTCTAAATATTCCAAAACAAAGAAATATTGCCTTAAAAATTGTCTTGGAGTCGGTTTACTTACCGTGCCACATACCTATTACTTTTCGGAGTCTGAAACGTTTCGGAAAGTGTCCCTTATGTATTCCTCCGGGGTTACGATTTCAATAATATTGGTTTCAACATTTATGCGATTACCTGAGATATAATGTTTGATTCTTTGTCCGTTTACCACCTTCGGATTTGTGCCTTCGAAGTTGTTGATCTTTATGGCACCGGAACGATAGACCTCTTCAATAACATAGGGGCCTTCCCATTTAGAGAGAAGTTTGCCTGCAAAAAATCTTAAACGAGAGTTGTATAGAAATACATAATCACCTACATTAAACTCACGCTTTTGTATCTTTTTTCTCATGCCATCTTTTAACTTTTTCTTTAAACAACTTGGCATTTTCATAAGCTTGGGTTCTCCATTCATCAAGTGAGCTAATATCAAATAACCTCTTCTCACCAGCAAGTTTAAAATCATAGTTGAGCTCTTTAATAGCCCAATATGCCTTATGTTCTAGTTCGAGAGGTAAGTGACATGCTTTTCCATAAACCATTTTATACGGAGACATACCCATAGGATTTTTGTATGCAGTCCTATAAGCCCATAATGCATCATCAAGTTTCTTGGACCAATTCTTTGTAGACCTATTAACAGTCTTTTGCAAAATTAATTTGAGCTCTCTATTGCTCAACTCTACTTGACCACTAGACTGAGGATGATAAGGAGATGCAATTCTATGATTAACATCATATTTAGAAAGCATTTTACGGAAAGCACCATGAATAAAGTGTGAACCACCATCAGTCATTAAATATCTAGGGACTCCAAACCTCAGAATAATAACTTCTTTAAGCATTTTAATAGAAGTGTTATGATCAGCACTACTAGTTGGAATAGCTTCTACCCACTTAGTAACGTAATCAACAACCACTAGAATATGTGTGTATCCATTAGAGGCAGGAAAAGGTCCCATATAATCAAAGCCCCAAACATCAAACAGTTCAATAACAAGAGAATAATTCATAGGCATTTCTTGACGTCTACTAATATTACCAATTCTTTGACATTCATCACAAGACAAGACAAACTTACGGGCATCCTTGAAGAGAGTAGGCCAATAAAAACCAGATTGCAATACCTTATGTGCAGTTCTATCTCCAGCGCGGTGTCCTCCATAAGCCTCGGAATGACACTTGCGTAGGATCTGTTCCTGTTCATGCTCAGGTACACAACGTCTAATAACACCATATGCTCCTTTATAAAGATGTGGGTCATCCCAAAAGTAATGTCTCAAGTCATAGAAAAACTTTTTCTTTTGCTGGTATGTGAAGCTAGGTGGTATAAATTTAGCAACAATATAATTAGCATAATCACCATACCAAGGAGTACTATGAGAGGTACTTATAACATTTAATTGTTCATCAGGAAAGCTATCATTAATAGGTAGTGGGTCATCAAGAATATTTTCTAACCTAGATAAGTTGTCTGCAGTGATGTTGGAAATATTTTTGTGGGAAGGGGGATGTTAATAGCTTCAAAATGAGCTAAAGAACGTCAAAATCGAAGTTCGGATGAACTAGTTATGGCTGAAACAAGAATCGGCCGAAATTAGTTTTTACAGGTACCGGACATCCGTAAATGGACGGATGTGCAGTCGCCGGACGTTCGGTCTGGCACGCAAATCCGCTAATTTTGTTCTGTTGGCCAGTTCAGGTCGTCCGGTCGATGACGGACGTCCGGTGCTTCGTGTGGTCCAGACATCCGTAAAACGCCGGTCGTCCGGTGGGTCGGGGTCAATGCGAAATTTCAGATTCGGGACGCGATTTTGGGCGGAATTTGGGGATTTTTGGGTCAAAATTGATGAGATTTCTTGGATGAAAGATGGGGAAACTTGGGGAAATGCTAGATCCATTTGTGATACGTCTCCAACGTATCTATAATTTTTGATTGCTCCATGCTATATTATCTACTGTTTTGGACTATATTGGGCTTTATTTTCCACTTTTATATTATTTTTGGGACTAACCTATTAACCGGAGGCCCATCACAGAATTGATATTTTTTGCCTATTTCAGTGTTTCGGATAAACGGAATATCAAACGGAGTCCAAACGGAATAAAATCTTCGGAAACATGATTTTCTCACCGAACGTGATCCAGGAGACTTGGACCCTACTGCAAGGGATCAAAGAGGTGGTCACGAGGGTGGGGGGCGCGCCCCCTGCCTCGTGGGCCCCTCGGTGCTCCACCGACATACTCATTCCTCCTATATATACACACGTACCCCCAAACAATCAGAACAGGAGCCAAAAACCTAATTCCACCGCCGCAACTTTCTATATCCACGAGATCCCATCTTGGGGCATGTTCCGGAGCTTCGTCGGAAGAGGGCCGTCATCACGGAGGGCTTCTACATCATCCTAGCCCCTCCGATGAAGTGTGAGTAGTTTACCTCAGACCTTTGGGTCCATAGTTAGTAGCTAGATGGCTTCTTCTCTCTCTTTGAATCTCAATACAAAGTTCTCCCCCTCTCTCGTGGAGATCTATTCGATGTAATCTTCTTTTTGCGGTGTGTTTGTTGAGACCGATGAATTGTGGGTTTATGATCAAGTCTATCTATGAATAATATTTGAATCTTCTCTGAATTCTTTTATGTATGATTGGTTATCTTTGCAAGTCTCTTCGAATTATCCGTTTGGTTTGGCCAACTAGATTGGTAGTTCTTGCCATGGGAGAAGTGCTTAGCTTTGGGTTCGATCTTGCGGCGTCCTTACCCAGTGACAGAAGGGGCAGCAAGGCACGTATTGTATCATTGCCATCGAGGATAACAAGATGGGGTTTATTTCATATTGCATGAATTTATCTCTCTACATCATGTCATCTTGCTTAAGGCGTTACTCTGTTTTTAACTTAATACTCTAGATGCATGCTGGATAGCGGTTGATGAGTGGAGTAATAGTAGTAGATGCAGAATCGTTTCGATCTACTTGTCACGGACGTGATGCCTATATACATGATCATGCCTAGATATTCTCATAATTATGCTCAATTCTATCAATTGCTCAACAGTAATTTGTTCACCCACCGTAGAATACTTATGCTCTTGAGAGAAGCCACTAGTGAAACCTATGGCCCCCGGGTCTATTCCCATCATATCAATCTCCATCACTTTTATATTGTTTTGCTGTTTACTTTGCTTTTACTTTTTACTTTGCATCTTTATATCAAAAATACCAAAAATATTCTATCTATCAGATCTCACTCTCGTAAGTGACCGTGAAGGGCTTGACAACCCCTAATCGCGTTGGTTGCGAGTAGCTATCGCTTTGTGCAGGTACGAGGGACTTGAGCATGGGCTCCTACAGGATTGATACCTTGGTTCTCAAAAACTGAGGGAAATACTTACGCTACTCTGCTGCATCATCCCTTCCTCTTCGGGGAAAACCAACGCAAGCTCAAGACGTAGCAAGAAGGATTTCTGGCGCCATTGCTGGGGAGTCTACGCAAAAAGTCATATACCAAGTACACATCACAATCCCTATCTCTCGCACTACATTATTTGCCATTTGCCTCTCGTTTTCCTCTCCCCCCAATTCACCCTTGCCGTTTTATTCGCCCTCTCTCTCTATCCTCCCTCTCTATTTGCCTTTTTTGTTTGCTTGTGTGTTAGTTTGTTTGCTTGCTTGTCGTTATGTCTGAAACTGGGGAAGTTATCGCCAATTTGGGCGATAACAATATCATGGAAGATTCTGATACTCCTGCTACAGAACCTACCATCTTTCATACAAAAAAATTCCGTATTGGTAGTGGTAATATTATTGGAAATGGAGTTATTCAAGATTTCTTTACTTGTGCCGGTGCTTTACCTTCTATGGGTAGTTCTATCCTTCACAGAACTAGTAGTCTTGCGGACGCTATTGCCATGCTTGTAGTTGAACTTGAAAGACAATTCATGCACATGCATCCTTCTATACAAAGGATTTTTCTAGAATTTTCTAATATTGAGCATTCTTCTGTTAAGCGTGCCGCTACTATCTTTTTGGCTCATGAGTTTAGATTCATAATAAGAGAAGCCAAAGAAATCTTTGCACATTATAGGGTGGACGCTTGCCATCCTCCCATAGAGGCTATCCTCTTAGATCAAGAAGAAATAATGCATTTTCAATCTCTAGACTATATTGCTTTTAATGAAAATCTTAGAAGAAACTACCAATGTTTTAGTTGATAGAATTTCTGAACTTAATGATGATTTGGCTATTCGAAATAATGAACTAGGATATTCTCTTGAATATAGGCTGACGAAGTTCTGTCAAAAGAATGCTTATAATGATGAATTGGTTGTGCATTATGAAGGACCGAAGGAGGAACCTATACCTCCCAAGGTTGATCTTGGGGACTTTTGTCCCGTTAAATTTAGTCCTTTTGATTACTCTTGCTTGCCTCAAAGAAAACTTGCTGCCGAACGTAGAGAATATGAAATGAGTTTCACCAGCCTATCTTATTACTATGGCAATACCTAGATCTATTCTTGCTCGTTATGCCTAGCTAGGGGCGTTAAACGATAGCGCTTGTTGGGAGGCAACCCAATTTTATTTTTATTCCTTGCTTTTTGCTCCTGTTTAGTAATAAATAAATTATTAAGCCTCTGTTTTGGTTGTGTTTTTTGTGTTACATTAGTGTTTGTGCCAAGTAGAACCGTTGGGAAGACTTGGGGAAAGTCTTGTTGAACTTGCTGTAAAAAAACAGAAACTTTAGTGCTCACGAGAACTGCTGTCATTTTTATTTGAAGAGTGCTATTTAGTTAATTATTTTTTCAGATGATTAATAGATAAATTCCTCACGTCCAGCAATTTATTTTAGAATTTTTGGGGTTCCATATCTTGCGCTAGCTACATATTACTACAGATTGTTCTGTTTTTGACAGATTCTGTTTTTCGTGTGTTGTTTGCTTATTTTGATGAATCTATGGCTAGTAAAATAGTTTATAATCCATAGAGAAGTTGGAATACAGTAGGTTTAGCACCAATATAAATAAAGAATGAGTTCATTACAGTACCATGAAGTGGTCTTTTGTTTCTTTCGCTAACGGAGCTCACGAGTTTTCTATTTTGAGTTTTGTGTTGTGAAGTTTTCAAGTTTTGGGTGAATTCTTTTGATGGATCATGGAACAAGGAGTGGCAAGAGACTAAGCCTTGGGATGCCCATGGCACCCCCAAGATAATCCAAGGACACCAAAAAGTCAAAGCTTGGGGATGCCCCCGGAAGGCATCCCCTCTTTCGTCCACTTCCATCGGTAATTTACTTGGAGCTATATTTTTATTCACCAACATGATATGTGTTTTGCTTGGAGCGTCTTGTATTATTTGTGTCTTTGTTTGTTAGTATGCCACAATCATCCTTGCTTTACACACCTTTTGAGAGAGCCATACATGAATTAAAATTTGATAGAATACTCTATGTGCTTCACTTATATCTTTTGAGCTAAGTAGTTTTGCTCTATGTGCTTCACTTATATCTTTTGAGCTAAGTAGATTTGCTCTATGTGCTTCACTTATATCTCTTGAGCTACATAATTTTGCTCTATGTGCTTCACTTATATCTTTTGAGTGTTATAATTTTGCTCTATGTGCTTCACTTAGATCTTTTAGAGCATGGTGGTGGATATGTTTTAAAGAAACTATTGGTTTCTCATGCTTCACTTAAATTATTTTGAGAGTCTCTTAATAGCATGGTAATTTGCCTAATAATAATATGCTTGGTATTCAAGATTTGTGAAAATCTATTTTGAGTGAGTTGAATACTAAGAAAAGATTGAAGCATGATAATTGTTTTGAGTTATGGAGGTGATAATATTAAAGTCATGCTAGTTGAGTAGTTGTGAATTTAAAGAATACTTGTGTTGAAGTTTGTGATTCCCGTAGCATGCACGTATGGTGAACCGTTATGTGATGAAGTCGGAGCATGATTTATTTATTGATTGTCTTCCTTATGAGTGGCGGTCGGGGACGAGCGATGGTCTTTTCCTACCAATCTAACCCCCTAGGAGCATGCGCGTAATACTTTGCTTTGATAACTTCTAGATTTTTGCAATAAGTATATGAGTTCTTCATGACTAATGTTGAGTCCATGGATTATACACACTCTCACCCTTCCACCTTTGCTAGCCTCTCTAATACCGCGAAACTTTTGCCGGTATCATACACCTACCATATACCTTCCTCAAAACAGCCACCATACCTACCTATTATGGCATTTCCATAGCCATTCCGAGATATATTGCCATGCAACTTTCCACCATCTAGTTCATCATGACACACTTCATCATTGTCATATTGCATATCCCAGCACACCGTCGGATGCATTCACATAGAGTCATATTTTGTTCTAAGTATCGAGTTGTAATTGTTGAGTTATAAGAAAAATAAAAGTGTGATGATCATCATTATTAGAGCATTGTCCCAGTGAGGAAAGAATGATGGAGACTATGAGTCCCCCATAAGTCGGGATGAGACTCCAGACGAAAAAAAGAGGCCAAAAAAAGAGAAAAGGCCCAAACAAAAAAATGATAAGAGAAAAAGAGAGAAGGGACAATGTTACTATCCTTTTACCACACTTGTGCTTCAAAGTAGCACCATGATCTTCATAGTAGAGAGTCTCTCATGTTATCACTTTCATATACTAGTGGGAATTTTTCATTATAGAACTTGGCTTGTATATTCCAATGATGGGCTTCCTCAAATTGCCCTAGGTCTTCATGAGCAAGCAAGTTGGATGCACACCCACTTAGTTTCTTTTCGAGCTTTCATATACTTATAGCTCTAGTGCATCCGTTGCGTGGCAATCCCTACTCCCTCACATTGATATCTATTGATGGGCATCTCCATAGCCTGTTGATACGCCTAGTTGATGTGAGAGTATCTTATCCTTTTTGTCTTCTCCACAACCACCATTCTATTCCACCTATAGTGCTATATCCATGGCTCACGCTCATGTATTGCGTGAAGATTGAAAAAGTTAGAGTATGAAACAATTGCTTGGCTTGTCATCAGGGTTGTGCATGATTTAAATACTTTGTGTGGGGAAGATGGAGCATAGCCAGACTATATGATTTTGTAGGGATAACTCTCTTTGGCCATGTTATTTTGAGAGGACATAATTTCTTTGTTAGTATGCTTGAAGTATTATTATTTTCTATGTCAATATAAACTTTTATCTTGAATCTCTCTAATCTGAATATTCATACCACAATTAAGAAGATTTGCACTGAAATTATGCCAAGTAGCACTCCGCATCAAAAATTCTCTTTTTATCATTTACCTACTCGAGGACGAACATGAATTAAGCTTGGGGATGCCTGATACGTCTCCAACGTATCTATAATTTTTGATTGCTCCATGCTATATTATCTACTGTTTTGGACTATATTGGGCTTTATTTTCCACTTTTATATTATTTTTGGGACTAACCTATTAACAGGAGGCCTAGCCCAGAATTGCTGTTTTTTGCCTATTTCAGTGTTTCGGATAAACGGAATATCAAACGGAGTCCAAACGGAATAAAATCTTCGGAAACATGATTTTCTCACCAAACGTGATCCAGGAGACTTGGACCCTACTACAAGGGATCAAAGAGGTGGTCACGAGGGTGGGAGGTGCGCCCCCCTAGGGCGCGCCCCCTGCCTCGTGGGCCCCTCGGTGCTCCACCGACGTACTCCTTCCTCCTATATATACACACGTACCCCCAAACGATCAGAACAGGAGCCAAAAACCTAATTCCACCGCCGCAACTTTCTGTATCCACGAGATCCCATCTTGGGGCATGTTCCGGAGCTCCGTCGGAAGAGGGCCGTCATCACGGAGGGCTTCCACATCATCCTAGCCCCTCCGATGAAGTGTGAGTAGTTTACCTCAGACCTTCGGGTCCATAGTTAGTAGTTAGATGGATTCTTCTCTCTCTTTGAATCTCAATACAAAGTTCTCCCCCTCTCTCGTGGAGATCTATTCGATGTAATCTTCTTTTTGCGGTGTGTTTGTTGAGACCGATGAATTGTTGGTTTATGATCAAGTCTATCTATGAATAATATTTGAATCTTCTCTGAATTCTTTTATGTATGATTGGTTATCTTTGCAAGTCTCTTCGAATTATCCGTTTGGTTTGGCCAACTAGATTGGTAGTTCTTGCCATGGGAGAAGTGCTTAGCTTTGGGTTCGATCTTGCGGTGTCCTTACCCAATGGCAGAAGGGGCAGCAAGGCACGTATTGTATCGTTGCCATCGAGGATAACAAGATGGGGTTTATTTCATATTGCATGAATTTATCTCTCTACATCATGTCATCTTGCTTAAGGCGTTACTCTGTTTTGACTTAATACTCTAGATGCATGCTGGATAGCGGTCGATGAGTGGAGTAATAGTAGTAGATGCAGAATCGTTTCGATCTACTTGTCATGGACGTGATGCCTATATACATGATCATGCCTAGATATTCTCATAATTATGCTCAATTCTATCAATTGCTCAACGGTAATTTGTTCACCCACCGTAGAGTACTTATGCTCTTGAGATAAGCCACTAGTGAAACCTATGGCCCTCGGGTCTATTCTCATCATATCAATCTCCATCACTTTTATATTGTTTTGCTATTTACTTTGCTTTTACTTTTTACTTTGCATCTTTATATCAAAAATACCAAAAATATTCTATCTATCAGATCTCATTCTCGTAAGTGACCGTGAAGGGCTTGACAACCCCTAATTGAGTTGGTTGCGAGTAGCTATCGCTTTGTGCATGTACGAGGGACTTGAGAATGGGCTCCTACTGGATTGATACCTTGGTTCTCAAAAACTGAGGGAAATACTTACGCTACTCTGCTGCATCATCCCTTCCTCTTCGGCGAAAACCAACGCAAGCTCAAGACGTAGCAAGAAGGATTTCTGGCATCGTTGCCGGGGAGTCTACGCAAAAAGTCATATACCAAGTACACATCACAATCCCTATCTCTCGCACTACATTATTTGCCATTTGCCTCTCGTTTTCCTCTCCCCCCAATTCACCCTTGCTGTTTTATTTGCCCTCTCTCTCTATCCTCCCTCTCTATTTGCCTTTTTTGTTTGCTTGTGTCTTAGTTTGTTTGCTTGCTTGTCGTTATGTCTGAAACTGGGGAAGTTATCACCAATTTGGGCGATAACAATATCATGGAAGATTCTGATACTCCTGCTAAAGAACCTACCATCTTTCATACAAAAAAAATTCTGTATTGGTAGTGGTAATATTATTGGAAATGGAGTTATTCAAGATTTCTTTACTTGTGCCGGTGCTTTACCTTCTATGGGTAGTTCTATCCTTCACAGAACTAGTAGTCTTCCGGACGCTATTGCCATGCTTGTAGTTGAACTTGAAAGACAATTCATGCACATGCATCCTTCTGTACAAAGGATTTTTCTGGAATTTTCTAATATTGAGCATTCTTCTGTTAAGCGTGCTGCTACTATCTTTTTGGCTCATGAGTTTAGATTCATAATAAGAGAAGCCAAAGAAATCTTTGCACATTATAGGGTGGACGCTTGCCATCCTCCCATAGAGGCTATCCTCTTAGATCAAGAAGAAATAATGCGTTTTCAATCTCTAGACTATGTTGCTTTTAATGAAAATCTTAGAAGAAAGGTTCCTACCAATGTTTTAGTTGATAGAATTTCTGAACTTAATGATGATTTGGCTATTCGAAATAATGAACTAGGATATTCTCTTGAATATAGGCTGACGAAGTTCTGTCAAAAGAATGCTTATAATGATGAATTGGTTGTGCATTATGAAGGACCGAAGGAGGAACCTATACCTCCCAAGGTTGATCTTGGGGACTTTTGTCTCGTTAAATTTAGTCCGTTTGATTACTCTTGCTTTCCTCAAAGAAAACTTGCTGCCGAACGTAGAGAATATGAAATGAGTTTCACCAACCTATCTTATTACTATGGCAATACCTAGATCTATTCTTGCTCGTTATGCCTAGCTAGGGGCGTTAAACGATAGCGCTTGTTGGGAGGCAACCCAATTTTATTTTTATTCCTTGCTTTTTGCTCCTGTTTAGTAATAAATAAATTATTTAGCCTCTGTTTTGGTTGTGTTTTTTGTGTTTCATTAGTGTTTGTTCCAAGTAGAACCGTTGGGAAGACTTGGGGAAAGTCTTGTTGAACTTGCTGTAAAAAAACAGAAACTTTAGCGCTCACGAGAACTGCTGTCATTTTTATTTGAAGAGTGATATTTAGTTAATTATTTTTTCAGATGATTAATATATAAATTCCTCACGTCCAGAAATTTATTTTAGAATTTTCGGGGTTCCAGATCTTGCGCTAGCTACATATTACTACAGATTGTTCTGTTTTTGACAGATTCTGTTTTTCGTGTGTTGTTTGCTTATTTTGATGAATCTATGGCTAGTAAAATAGTTTATAATCCATAGAGAAGTTGGAATACAGTAGGTTTAACACCAATATAAATAAATAATGAGTTCATTACAGTACCATGAAGTGGTCTTTTGTTTTCTTTCGCTAACGGAGCTCACGAGTTTTCTATTTTGAGTTTTGTGTTGTGAAGTTTTCAAGTTTTGGGTGAATTCTTTTGATGGATCATGGAACAAGGAGTGGCAAGAGCCTAAGCTTGGGGATGCCCATGGCACCCCCAAGATAATCCAAGGACACCAAAAAGTCAAAGCTTGGGGATGCCCCCGGAAGGCATCCCCTCTTTCGTCCACTTCCATCGGTAATTTACTTGGAGCTATATTTTTATTCACCAACATGATATGTGTTTTGCTTGGAGCGTCTTGTATTATTTGTGTCTTTGTTTGTTAGTATGCCACAATCATCCTTGCTTTACACACCTTTTGAGAGAGCCATACATGAATTAAAATTTGATAGAATACTCTATGTGCTTCACTTATATCTTTTGAGCTAAGTAGTTTTGCTCTATGTGCTTCACTTATATCTTTTGAGCTAAGTAGTTTTGCTCTATGTGCTTCACTTATATCTCTTGAGCTACATAATTTTTCTCTATGCACTTCACTTATATCTTTTGAGCGTTATAATTTTTCTCTATGTGCTTCACTTAGATCTTTTAGAGCATGGTGGTGGATATGTTTTAAAGAAACTATTGATCTCTCATGCTTCACTTAAATTATTTTGAGAGTCTCTTAATAGCATGGTAATTTGCCTAATAGTAATATGCTTGGTATTCAAGATTTGTGAAACTCTATTTTGAGTGAGTTGAATACTAAGAAAAGATTGAAGCATGATAATTGTTTTGAGTTATGGAGGTGATAATATTAAAGTCATGCTAGTTGAGTAGTTGTGAATTTAAAGAATACTTGTGTTGAAGTTTGTGATTCCCGTAGCATGCACGTATGGTGAACCGTTATGTGATGAAGTCGGAGCATGATTTATTTATTGATTGTCTTCCTTATGAGTGGCGGTCGGGGATGAGCGATGGTCTTTTCCTACCAATCTAACCCCCTAGGAGCATGCGCGTAATACTTTGCTTTGATAACTTCTAGATTTTTGCAATAAGTATATGAGTTCTTCATGACTAATGTTGAGTCCATGGATTATACACACTCTCACCCTTCCACCTTTGCTAGCCTCTCTAATACCGCGCAACTTTCGCCGGTATCATACACCTACCATATACCTTCCTCAAAACAGCCACCATACCTACCTATTATGGCATTTCCATAGCCATTCCGAGATATATTGCCATGCAACTTTCCACCATCTAGTTCATCATGACACACTTCATCATTGTCATATTGCATATCCCAGCACACCGTCGGATGCATTCACATAGAGTCATATTTTGTTCTAAGTATCGAGTTGTAATTGTTGAGTTATAAGAAAAATAAAAGTGTGATGATCATCATTATTAGAGTATTGTCCCAGTGAGGAAAGAATGATGGAGACTATGAGTCCCCCATAAGTCGGGATGAGACTCCAGACGAAAAAAAGAGGCCAAAAAAAGAGAAAAGGCCCAAACAAAAAAAATGATAAGAGAAAAAGAGAGAAGGGACAATGTTACTATCCTTTTACCACACTTGTGCTTCAAAGTAGCACCATGATCTTCATAGTAGAGAGTCTCTCATGTTATCACTTTCATATACTAGTGGGAATTTTTCATTATAGAACTTGGCTTGTATATTCCAATGATGGGCTTCCTCAAATTGCCCTAGGTCTTCATGAGCAAGCAAGTTGGATGCACACCCACTTAGTTTCTTTTCGAGCTTTCATATACTTATAGCTCTAGTGCATCCGTTGCATGGCAATCCCTACTCCCTCACATTGATATCTATTGATGGGCATCTCCATAGCCCGTTGATACGCCTAGTTTATGTGAGAGTATCTTCTCGTTTTTGTCTTCTCCACAACCACCATTCTATTCCACCTATAGTGCTATATCCATGGCTCACGCTCATGTATTGCGTGAAGATTGAAAAAGTTAGAGTATGAAACAATTGCTTGGCTTGTCATTGGGGTTGTGCATGATTTAAATACTTTGTGTGGGGAAGATGGAGCATAGCCAGACTATATGATTTTGTAGGGATAAATCTCTTTGGCCATGTTATTTTGAGAGGACATAATTGCTTTGTTAGTATGCTTGAAGTATTATTATTTTCTATGTCATTATAAACTTTTATCTTGAATCTCTCTAATCTGAATATTCATACCACAATTAAGAAGATTTGCATTGAAATTATGCCAAGTAGCACTCCGCATCAAAAATTCTCTTTTTATCATTTACCTACTCGAGGACGAGCAGGAATTAAGCTTGGGGATGCCTGATACGTCTCCAACGTATCTATAATTTTTGATTGCTCCATGCTATATTATCTACTGTTTTGGACTATATTGGGCTTTATTTTCCACTTTTATATTATTTTTGGGACTAACCTATTAACCGGAGGCCCAGCCCAGAATTGCTGTTTTTTGCCTATTTCAGTGTTTTGGATAAACAGAATATCAAACGGAGTCCAAACGGAATAAAATATTCGGAAACATGATTTTCTCACCAAATGTGATCTAGGAGACTTGGACCCTACTGCAAGGGATCAAAGAGGTGGTCATGAGGGTGGGGGGCGCGCCCCCCCTAGGGCGCGCCCCCTGCCTCGTGGGCCCCTCGGTGCTCCACCGACGTACTCCTTCCTCCTATATATACACACGTACCCCCAAACGATCAGAACAAGAGCCAAAAACCTAATTCCACCGCCGCAACTTTCTGTATCCACGAGATCCCATCTTGGGGCATGTTCCGGAGCTCCGTCGGAAGAGGGCCGTCATCACGGAGGGCTTCTACATCATCCTAGCCCCTCCGATGAAGTGTGAGTAGTTTACCTCAGACCTTCGGGTCCATAGTTAGTAGCTAGATGGATTCTTCTCTCTCTTTGAATCTCAATACAAAGTTCTCCCCCTCTCTCGTGGAGATCTATTCGATGTAATCCTCTTTTTGCGGTGTGTTTGTTGAGACCGATGAATTGTGGGTTTATGATCAAGTCTATCTATGAATAATATTTGAATCTTCTCTGAATTATTTTATGTATGATTGGTTATCTTTGCAAGTCTCTTCGAATTATCCGTTTGGTTTGGCCAACTAGATTGGTAGTTCTTGCCATGGGAGAAGTGCTTAGCTTTGGGTTCGATCTTGCGGTGTCCTTACCCAGTGACAGAAGGGGCAGCAAGGCACGTATTGTACCGTTGCCATCGAGGATAACAAGATGGGGTTTATTTCATATTGTATGAATTTATCTCTCTACATCATGTCATCTTGCTTAAGGCGTTACTCTGTTTTCACTTAATACTCTAGATCCATGCTGGATAGCGGTCGATGAGTGGAGTAACAGTAGTAGATGCAGAATCGTTTCGATCTACTTGTCATGGACGTGATGCCTATATACATGATCATACCTAGATATTCTCATAATTATGCTCAATTCTATCAATTGCTCAATAGTAATTTGTTCACCCACCGTAGAGTACTTATGCTCTTGAGATAAGCCACTAGTGAAACCTATGGCCCCCGGGTCTATTCTCATCATATCAATCTCCATCACTTTTATATTGTTTTGCTATTTACTTTGCTTTTACTTTTAAATTTGCATCTTTATATCAAAAATACCAAAAATATTCTATCTATCAGATCTCACTCTCGTAAGTGACCGTGAAGGGCTTGACAACCCCTAATCGCGTTGGTTGCGAGTAGCTATCGCTTTGTGCAGGTACGAGGGACTTGAGCATGGGCTCCTACTGGATTGATACCTTGATTCTCAAAAACTGAGGGAAATACTTACGCTACTCTGCTGCATCATCCCTTCCTCTTCGGGGAAAACCAACGCAAGCTCAAGACGTAGCAAGAAGGATTTCTGGCACCGTTGCCGGGGAGTCTACACAAAAAGTCATATACCAAGTACAAATCACAATCCCTATCTCTCGCACTACATTATTTGCCATTTGCCTCTCGTTTTCCTCTCCCCCCAATTCACCCTTGCCGTTTTATTTGCCCTCTCTCTCTATCCTCCCTCTCTATTTGCCTTTTTTGTTTGCTTGTGTGTTAGTTTGTTTGCTTGCTTGTCGTTATGTCTGAAACCGGGGAAGTTATCGCCAATTAGGGCGATAACAATATCATGGAAGATTCTGATACTCCTGCTACAGAACCTACCATCTTTCATATAAAAAAATTCCGTATTGGTAGTGGTAATATTATTGGAAATGGAGTTATTCAAGATTTCTTTACTTGTGCCAGTGCTTTATCTTCTATGGTTAGTTCTATCCTTCACAGAACTAGTAGTCTTGCGGACGCTATTGCCATGCTTGTAGTTGAACTTGAAAGACAATTCATGCACATGCATCCTTCTATACAAAGGATTTTTCTGGAATTTTCTAATATTGAGCATTCTTCTGTTAAGCATGCCGCTACTATCTTTTTGGCTCATGAGTTTAGATTCATAATAAGAGAAGCCAAAGAAATCTTTGCACATTATAGTGTGGACGCTTGCCATCCTCCCATAGAGGCTATCCTCTTAGATCAAGAAGAAATAATGCGTTTTCAATCTCTAGACTATGTTGCTTTTAATGAAAATCTTAGAAGAAAGGCTCCTACCAATGTTTTAGTTGATAGAATTTCTGAACTTAATGATGATTTGGCTATTCGAAATAATGAACTAGGATATTCTCTTGAATATAGGCTGACGAAGTTCTGTCAAAAGAATGCTTATAATGATGAATTGGTTGTGCATTATGAAGGACCGAAGGAGGAACCTATACCTCCCAAGGTTGATCTTGGGGACTTTTGTCCCGTTAAATTTAGTCCTTTTGATTACTCTTGCTTTCCTCAAAGAAAACTTGCTGCCGAACGTAGAGAATATGAAATGAGTTTCACCAACCTATCTTATTACTATGGCAATACCTAGATCTATTCTTGCTCGTTATGCCTAGCTAGGGGCGTTAAACGATAGCGCTTGTTGGGAGGCAACCCAATTTTATTTTTATTCCTTGATTTTTGCTCCTGTTTAGTAATAAATAAATTATTTAGCCTCTGTTTTGGTTGTGTTTTTTGTGTTTCATTAGTGTTTGTTCCAAGTAGAACCGTTGGGAAGACTTGGGGAAAGTCTTGTTGAACTTGCTGTAAAAAAACAGAAACTTTAGCGCTCACGAGAACTGCTGTAATTTTTATTTGAAGAGTGATATTTAGTTAATTATTTTTTCAGATGATTAATAGATAAATTCCTCACGTCCAGAAATTTATTTTAGAATTTTCGGGGTTCCAGATCTTGCGCTAGCTACATATTGCTACAGATTGTTCTGTTTTTGACAGATTCTGTTTTTCGTGTGTTGTTTGCTTATTTTGATGAATCTATGGCTAGTAAAATAGTTTATAAACCATAGAGAAGTTGGAATACAGTAGGTTTAACACCAATATAAATAAAGAATGAGTTCATTACAGTACCATGAAGTGGTCTTTTGTTTTCTTTCGCTAACGGAGCTCACGAGTTTTCTATTTTGAGTTTTGTGTTGTGAAGTTTTCAAGTTTTGGGTGAATTCTTTTGATGGATCATGGAACAAGGAGTGGCAAGAGCCTAAGCTTGGGGATGCCCATGGCACCCCCAAGATAATCCAAGGACACCAAAAAGTCAAAGCTTGGGGATGCCCCCGGAAGGCATCCCCTCTTTCGTCCACTTCCATCGGTAATTTACTTGGAGCTATATTTTTATTCACCAACATGATATGTGTTTTGCTTGGAGCGTCTTGTATTATTTGTGTCTTTGTTTGTTAGTATGCCACAATCATCCTTGCTTTACACACCTTTTGAGAGAGCCATACATGAATTAAAATTTGATAGAATACTCTATGTGCTTCACTTATATCTTTTGAGCTAAGTAGTTTTGCTCTATGTGCTTCACTTATATCTTTTGAGCTAAGTAGTTTTGCTCTATGTGCTTCACTTATATCTCTTGAGCTACATAATTTTGCTCTATGTGCTTCACTTATATCTTTTGAGCGTTATAATTTTGCTCTATGTGCTTCACTTAGATCTTTTAGAGCATGGTGGTGGATATGTTTTAAAGAAACTATTGATCTCTCATGCTTCACTTAAATTATTTTGAGAGTCTCTTAATAGCATGGTAATTTGCCTAATAATAATATGCTTGGTATTCAAGATTTGTGAAACTCTATTTTGAGTGAGTTGAATACTAAGAAAAGATTGAAGCATGATAATTGTTTTGAGTTATGGAGGTGATAATATTAAAGTCATGCTAGTTGAGTAGTTGTGAATTTAAAGAATACTTGTGTTGAAGTTTGTGATTCCCGTAGCATGCACGTATGGTGAACCGTTATGTGATGAAGTCGGAGCATGATTTATTTATTGATTTTCTTCCTTATGAGTGGCGGTCGGGGACGAGCGATGGTCTTTTCCTACCAATCTAACCCCCTAGGAGAATGCGCGTAATACTTTGCTTTGATAACTTCTAGATTTTTGCAATAAGTATATGAGTTCTTCATGACTAATGTTGAGTCCATGGATTATACACACTCTCACCCTTCCACCTTTGCTAGCCTCTCTAATACCGCGCAACTTTCGCCGGTATCATACACCTACCATATACCTTCCTCAAAACAGCCACCATACCTACCTATTATGGCATTTCCATAGCCATTCCGAGATATATTGCCATGCAACTTTCCACCATCTAGTTCATCATGACACACTTCATCATTGTCATATTGCATATCCCAGCACACCGTCGGATGCATTCACATAGAGTCATATTTTGTTCTAAGTATCGAGTTGTAATTGTTGAGTTATAAGAAAAATAAAAGTGTGATGATCATCATTATTAGAGTATTGTCCCAGTAAGGAAAGAATGATGGAGACTATGAGTCCCCCATAAGTCGGGATGAGACTCCAGACGAAAAAAAGAGGCCAAAAAAAGAGAAAAGGCCCAAACAAAAAAAATGATAAGAGAAAAAGAGAGAAGGGACAATGTTACTATCCTTTTACCACACTTGTGCTTCAAAGTAGCACCATGATCTTCATAGTAGAGAGTCTCTCATGTTATCACTTTCATATACTAGTGGGAATTTTTCATTATAGAACTTGGCTTGTATATTCCAATGATGGGCTTCCTCAAATTGCCCTAGGTCTTCATGAGCAAGCAAGTTGGATGCACACCCACTTAGTTTCTTTTCGAGCTTTCATATACTTATAGCTCTAGTGCATCCGTTGCATGGCAATCCCTACTCCCTCACATTGATATCTATTGATGGGCATCTCCATAGCCCGTTGATATGCCTAGTTGATGTGAGAGTATCTTCTCGTTTTTGTCTTCTCCACAACCACCATTCTATTCCACCTATAGTGCTATATCCATGGCTCACGCTCATGTATTGCATGAAGATTGAAAAAGTTAGAGTATGAAACAATTGCTTGGCTTGTCATCGGGGTTGTGCATGATTTAACGACTCAGTTGGTGATGATGGTCTGTCTGCCATCTGTCATTTCTGACCATCAGATCTGCATCTAACGACTATGATGTAAGTCATGACATTTCTGCAACAAGACCCCACTTATGTGCTCCAATTTGCAGCAACCCCTTAGTATCTTGAAACCAACCACATCCCTCCCCCACCTCATCAAAACAGCCACAAGGAATATATTTTGAGTGAAACCTAATACGAGTATATTTTTAGTGATATATACACCAAACTAGAGTGTTTTTCTTTCAAGTTTGTGAACATGTATTATCCTATTTTGGATCCGTTGCAACGCACAGGCACATTGCTAGTAAGAGTAGAGAAAAGGATCAACGAGGGAAGGCCTTATTTGCAAACGTGGAGAGGGGTGTGGGTATCTTTTTGCAAAATTGCGATAGTTTCCTTTCTATCCATTAGATATAAATCCGACGGCCTATATTGCAGGATGGCACGCACACCATCATCACCAACTCTGTTTTCTACTCCCTCCGTTCCTAAATATTTATCTTTTTAGAGTTTTCAACAAGTGACTACATACGGTGCAAAATGAGTGAATCTAGACTCTAAAATATGTCTACATACACATCTGTATGTGGTACTCCATTTGAAATCTGAAAAAGACAAATATTTAGGAACGGATGGAGTATAAGAGTAGACATGGAGATATATCTCCAGCATGGTCTACAACAAAAATGTGCTGGACTGGTTAGCGTCGAATGCTCGCAACGCGATGACCTGAGTTTGAATTCTGTCTTTAACTTTAGATTTTTTATATTATATATTACTTATTTAATATATACTTCTTTCGCTACTATACTGACAGTGGAACCCACAAAGTACTTAGAATACAAGATTCAGGATGGACTTGTTTCTTTTTAACTTTCTGTACGAAGCTGTAGCCACCCTGCAAGTCACGTGTACACTGTATATGCAATTAACTTTTTATAGAGGGAGAATCATACACGCAATTAATTCAAATGGATTGGATGTGACTCTATTATTTCCAGCATAAGAGCATCTCCAATGGCAGCCGACAAATTTCCTCCCGCTTCCTTCCGCGGAGGACGACATCAACCACCAGCGGCATACATTTTCACAACTCTAACCAACTAGATGAAATTCGGGCAAACACGGACTGTTTTCATATAAGCATGCAGGATTTCGTATAAAAAACCTGGACCTTCATATAAACGTGATGGATTTCATTACATTTACATGAACTAAGCGGTGCTAATCCGGCTCTCTTGGTATAATTAATACTCCCTCCGTCTGGAAATACTTGTCCTAGAAATGGATGTACCTAGACTTATTTTAGTTATAGACACATCCAATTTATCCATTCTTAGAACAAATATTTCCCGCCAGCAGGAGAGGGAGTACCTAATCTAAATGTCTGCCCGCGGTTCCCATTGTCTTCCTCATGTCCGGCAGTCACTTGCGGGGTCGATGAAGGTCCTCGGAAGAGACGAAGCAACAAAGAAACAACTTGAATGCACAGTCGTCGCCTCGGCAGTGGCCTCCATGGGACCCAAGTGGCGGCAACCTCCCGTGTTCTACTTCTCCTCGATGATGGCGGCAGACACGGAGAAGCTGGCCACCGACTCGTCACTCTCCACACACCCGGCTTCTGTTTCTGCCTGCATGGCGTTGCCGCAGGCATGGGGGGCGCGCCCACAGACATGGGAGGTGCAGCCACCGCAGACACTGGTGGCATGGTACGACGCAGCAGCAACGACGCCCGTACCGGCGTGCTCATCGCCATGCCGGCGTGGAGCAACTCACTACTCCTTATCGAGTTGAACTGGAGCGGCGAGTTGCTGAACCACGCGCTGGATTTGGGCGGCAACTGGCTCCGTCGGGCCAAGCGAGGTTGATGAAGCACCGAGCGGCCTCGCCCGTATCTGGAGGGCTCGGCGGGCCACCCAGCTGGGCAGTATGCTGGAGAATGGCAACTGGGAAGCCATCGAAAGAGTGGAGAACATGGTGGAGGAGGAGATGGGGGAGCGGCGAGGGTTGCGATTCTTGCCTGTTGTCTGTGTGGCCTCGTTTAAATAGAGGGCGGACGGTAGGAGCTTGGACGGCGTCTGGCCTAGTTTAAACTGAGGGTCGACGAGAGGAGCTCGGCCGGTGTTGCGTTTAATTCCAGCCCGCTCATGAACGGACGTGTGGCCGGAGTAGGTTTCTCTGTTTGCATGCGGGTTTAACGGACGGGTTTGGTGGAGGTGAGGAGGCGTGTTCAGCCGGGCGTGCAGCGGGCGGCGTAATACTATTCGATTTGACAGCGGGCGGCGCAGTTCCCGATACGGCTTTAATGTAGACGAGGGAGGGGTAGCGGTTCCTGAAATGTTGAATGGCCAATGATGCATCCTCCTTCAATTAGCATCATGCATGCATGAGGGAAGTAATGGGAGGAGGACTGGGAAAAGAGGTTGCACGATGTGAATGCAATGCAGTTTGCACTCATATAAAGGCGCCCCTCCATTCCAATGCACCTACCACATCGTACGCACCTAAGCATTTGTCTAAGCACCTACACTAAGCGCAAAAGTGCTCACTCCGGACCCATGGCAGTGATGCCCGCGAGCGGCAAGCGGCTGTGCCAAATGGTCCACGACGCCGGCCTGCGGCATGGCGCCGAGGATCGTGTCCAGACGGTGTTCCCGACCGGCTGGTGGATGGCTGCCGTCGACGCCAACTACGACTCTCAGTTGGACCAGATGATTGTTACCACCACCAACAAGTTCATCGTCCTCAAGAGGCTCGGGCACGACATCACGGTACTCCTCCAACTCATGCACCCGGGCTCCTCATTGCCTGCCACCCTAATCGGCCTCCATGGCTGGAACCTCTTTCAAGCACTGGTAGCCCTACGACTGCCCGCCAACGCCACGAAGAATGTCCACCTGGAGGTCGCGCTCGCCGCGAGGCGCCTCGCCCTACAAGAATTTGTCGACCTACACATCCACATGTACAAGCAAATCATGTACATGGGTATCTACAAGGCCATTGAGGACGCTACGATGTTGGCCTTCCTCAACCGGCTGGAAGCCTTGGATGCCTTTTCTGAGAAGCATCTTGACCTCGCCACAAAAGCCGCCGCTCCTTAGCCGCTAGTCGGTGGCCCGGCGCACTAAGTTGAGGAGGAGGAGGTCGTACATTGATGGATGCATCTTTCTTCTTGCCTCCTGTAACCACCACTACGATCGCATCATCGTGGCCTTAATTCTTATTGTGCTATTGCATTCTCGTTCCAGTCAATACCGACATGTGCGATCCCTTTGCTTAATTACATGCATCACTGTAACTAGTACTCCAACCGTCAATTTATAAGTTGTGCTTACCTTTTCCATCAACTTCATGCAATGCACGGGCATCTTGCTAGAAACACTAGAACATGTTGGACCGCATGTGACCAAACCGACGATGCGCCAACCTAGCTACTACATACCCTGCTTATCTGGCGGAAATAGCCCCACCCTAGCGTTTCAAATCGTTATTTCTATCTATCGATCGTGCCAAGGAGCAGAACCAAATGTTACAATTTATACATTTTTCTCTACTCCTACTCCTATAAAAGACTCAGTTGGTGATGGTGGTGTGTCTACCATCCGTCGTTTCTGGCCATTAGATCTGCATCTAATGGCTGTGAGGTAAGTTGTGGCATTTTTCGAACAATAGCCCACTTCTCTGCTCCAATTTGCAGAAAACCCCTTATTATCTTAAAAGCAACCACATCCCTCCCTCACCTCATCAAAACAGCCTAAGAAATATATTTTGAGTGAAAAGTAATATATTAGGAGTATATCAAAACAAGAGTGATTTCTTTCAAGTTTGTGAACAAGTACTACTATTCTACTACTTTGGATCCGTCGCAACGCACAGGCACGTTGCCAGTAAAAGGAAAAGGCCTGCCGCGTTCGCGTTGCACCCCCACACGCCTGGGAATCGGGAGTACTCCACGGACCGTCCGGCACGCCACATAACTAGGGAAGGCATGTTGCCTAGCATTTTCACTTTCATGTGGGACCGCCGTTGAGCAAACCGACCATTGGCAAACCACACCCCGCCCGCTGATGGGTTGGAAAACAGAAACGAGGAGAAGATATAGCTGTAGCACGGAAGCCAAGAAATTTGGTGTCTGATGGGGCTCGTTGATAGAGATGCCCATGCATTGCACGGAAAATCAAGATGCATTTGTATGAGTAGTTTATGTTGTGAGAGAAAGGGATGAACAAGAGAAGGCTTTATTTGCAAATGTGGAGAGGGGTGTGGGCATCTTTTTGCAAAATTGCCATAGTTTCCTTCCTATTCGTCAGACATAAATTAGACGGCCTATATTGCAGGATGGCAGGCATACCATCATCACCAACTCTGTTTTTTATAAGAGTATATATATAGATATAGATATTGATATAGATATAGATGATATAGATACTAGATATTTGGTTACCAAATCTCATGCGTGCAATGCACGTGTAGCTTACTAGTTGGTTACCAAATCTCATTCAGGTTTGGCACGAGCTCGTACTGCAGGAGCACCACCAGGCCTGCCGCAGGAGTTACAATTTCCCTCTCGGGGCCCACGGGACCGAGCTTCAGTGGCTTAGTGCGCCGGCCTATGAGTCAATGACATGCGGACCTTAAATGCGGCTGGCCAGATGTCATTATCATGGTGGTGGCGTGGTTCGCGACTCACTTGTTCGAGATGAACCGACCGGTGGTGGCGTGGCCGTGGCGAGGGTGCCACAACTAGGCGTCGAGGTGTTACGAGGCATAAATGGCCACACCGGCGAGTACTACCTGTAGTACAGAAGTACTCCAGCTGAGGATTGATGCCCGGGACGAAATGTGTCATAGCCGCTGGATGAAATTCAATGGTGTGGGAGTACGGATCGGAGCAGGCAAACCGCGTCCAATCGGGTGTGTCTATGGTAGAAAGTTGATGGTCGCCGCAGTTCAGCTGGCCCGCATGTCATGCACACAAATGCAGAGGAGCGGTGGGGCAGAGAGGGATGAGGCACACATCGGGGGACGTCGTGACGTGGGTTGGAGCGGCGTCATGGGAATCACGTGTGGGTGTGGCAGTGGTAGAAACAAGAAGCGTGATAGTCGCCGTGGTTCAACTTCCATGGACAAGCGGTCATGTCTGCTGACACATGCATTGCATAGCGCTCACTGCAAGGAGCAGTAGTAGAGAAAACTTGTTCCAAAGATACCATTTTTCCGATAAAATTCTCGATATATCATTAGTTTTCACACATGGGATTACTCTTGCAAGGGTCAATCACAACAGGTGTTTTGTAAAAAAATGTATCTTGATGTTCCCTGCAATGCACGGACATCTTGCTAGTTATAGAAGAAGGCCACACGGCCATCCTGCCGCAGGGTGTGCCACCGACCCAAACTCAATTTTCTTTTCAGACGATTAGGTGCACCGGATGCTGTGCCACACTACAAAATGTAAAAAAACATCTCCAAATTTTTTAAAACCTGATATCTTCAAACCATCAAAACAGCCCGAGGAATATATTTTGAGTGAAGCATGATTTACTTTTACTGATATATGTATATCAAAACTAGAGTGTTCATATTTCAAGCCCGAGAACAAGTATTATTCTACTACTTTGGATCCATTGCAACGCACGGGCCAGCACATTGGTAGTAGTAGTCTCTATCTCTATCTCTACTCTATCTTATAAAAAAAAGAGTTGTTGATGATGGTGTGCCTGCCATCCTGCAGTATGGGCCGTCCGATTTATATCTGACGGATAGGAAGGAAACTATGGCAATTTTGCAAAAAATACCCACACCCCTCTTATACTAGCAAGATGCCCGTGTGTTTCATGGAACATCAAGATCTTGTGGGAGAAAAGGATGAACGAAGGAAGGCCTTATCTGCAAATGTGGAGAGGAGTGCGGGTAAATTGTCATAGTTTTTCCTTCCTATCCGTTAGATATAGATCGGACGGCCCATATTGCAGGATGGCAGGCACACCATCATCACCAACTCTGCTTTTTTATAGGACGTTCAATTTATATCTGATGGGTAGGAAGAAAACGGTGGCAATTTTGCAAAAAGAAACCTACACCCCTCTCCACATTTGCAAATAAGGCCTTCCCTCGTTCATCCTTTTCTCTCACAAGATAAACTACTCATACAATTGCATCTTGATGTTCTGTGCAATGCACGAGGATGTTTCCTTGGGGTCTCTCCAGCGCGATGTGGCCATAGTTGCAAGTTGACGCCCCTTGAGATGCCGACATTGAGGGGCACTCAGATTTTGTCCGATGAGCAGGTAAGATGAGTTTGATCACATAGTAAATGCATTCTAAAGACTACTTCCGTGTCCATTTCCTAATTCTCCCCCTGCCCACTATTTCATAGGTTAGGCTCGGTGCGAGTGGAGATTGGCTTGCATATGTACGGGAGGGTACCAACATCAATTTGCACAACATTTACAACGGTGACACCGTTCCCATAGAACCTTTGTCCAACATTGGGATCAACCATGCAACGGGCCACCGCCTGAATTGGTACGATGGAACGACGATGAGATTGAAGAAGATAGCATGAACCTTGCACATGGCGGTCAAAGGTGGACGATGTTGTCTGCGGCCGATTTGTTGCCATACGAGTACGAAGACGCTGTGCTCCTTTCTAACCGCATCTTCGCGGTGACAAACCAGGGGACTTGTTTCGTATGGGACACATCTAATGGTATACTCCCTCTCTCCCAGTTTATTTGTTTTGAATTTTTTTCATCTTATAAGTTTCAAATTCAAATTTAGAGCTCCCCATCACATGTTGAGATTACAATTTCCATTAAATCGTTGCGTGCATGTATAGTAAAGAAACAAATCTCGAGGTTGCCACGAGTTCGTGCAGTGGTAGCACCACAAGGCCTGGCGTTGGAGTTACATTTACCTCTCGGGGCCCTTGGGTCTGAGCTTCAGCGCCTTACGACACCTGCCTTTGAGTCAATAACATGTGGACCCAATAGGTGGCTGGTCCACATGCAATGCTCCCGAAGGCAGAGGGGCAGTGGGGCCGAGAGGGGTGAGCTGCAGGTCGGGGGATGTCTACTGTCATGGGTTCGAGCGGTGTCGTGGGAATTGCGTGTGCCTGTGGTAGAAACTTGATGCTCGCCGCATTTCAGTTGGCCCAGATGTCATGCACACAAAGGCAGAGGGGCGGTGCAGCCGAGAGGGGTGAGGCGCACGTCGGGGGACATGGTGCCGTGGGTTGGAGCGGCATCGTGGGAATCGCGAGTGGCAATGGATGAAATGTGATGGTCGCCGTAGTTGCACTTCCATGGACAAGCTGTCATGTCTATGGACACATGCATTGCATACTGATCACTGGAAGGAGTAGTAGAGAAAGCTAGGCGGATAAATAGTTCCTTATAGTCAAGCAGATCCACACTACTACTTGTTCCAAAGACATGCACACCATCGAAATAATCCAACTATATCAATATACATAGAGAGGGAATATTTTTTTACAAGAGAGGAAATAGTTCATCCATCCATAATGCCCTGCTGCTGGTGCAGCATCTTCTTCTTCTTCTTCTTCTTCTTCTTCTTCTTCTTCTTCTTCTTCTTCTTCTTCTTGTTCTCATTTTCTGTGGGAGGCGGCTTCGCAACAAGCTCTTTGGACCTTGCAGCTATCTCGAAACTCACACGGGCATCGAGGGCAGCATATTTTATCCGCTTGTACATCAAGGGATAATTCTCCAATCCAGACGACCTTAATGCCAGTGTGTCCTCACCCTTCTGAAGATTTCCTCCGAGCACAAAATTTGCTACGTCAAATAGGGATGGTGTCAGTTTATCATAATCTTCTACAGGAATTTTTATTTTGGTTTGTAGGTCAGCGATGCTTTTCAAATCAAGGTTGTACGGCTCCAACTTCGGTTTGTCCCCTGCGATGGCTGCCCCACAGAAGTATATGTCCTCCCGAGACAAGAAATCATGAAGCTCACCTGGTATGAAGGGCGCGTGTATGAAGTCATACACCAAAACATCATCTTCAAGGCACAACTGAAGGACGACAGCGCGTTGGATCTTCCCAGTGGCACGCTCTGTGTACACTGCGTCGAGACCGATGACATTCATCTCCACCTTTTGGAGGGAGTTGGATACATTGTTGATCCACTTCCGAACAACCCTTGGGTGGTCGGTGACTGTGGCAACTATGCTCAACGAGCCTTCGACGAGGACATGTTGGACGCTAAAAACCTGCATCTCGATCTCTTTCGCCATTTGGAACCGCTGGACCGGAGGGCTATGGTTTGAAGAATTAGGATTAGATGGCTAGTCTAACTGAAGAATATGATTATTTATAGGGGTTTCAGAATTACTCCAGGAGGATGTGAAGTGGTTAAAACAATGTGAATGTAGTGTGGTTTGGATGCAAATGAAGATCAAGGAGTAGTGAAGAAGCCGAGGAAAATTGGTTCCCGATGGACAAGTAAATGGTAGAAGTGGCCTGTAGGCATTTGATTAGACGGCTAAGTAGACTAAACGAAAAGGCTACGCAGGTAGACTGAGGAGTGGGGCCTGTCCCTATACGGGCCCATCCTTCCAGCGCTACATGTGCCACTGGCTAGTTGAGGTCACTCTTTCGAATCACCATGGCGAGAAATTTTATGATTCCTTTTTATTTCTGCACCCCTCCTGACAAGTGGGACCTATGCAAAACGGATAAAATATGTGTCGTAGCTGGTTCAGATGGATATTGGCGCGTGCGTGGGAGACACAACATTCTCTAGTTAAGGAATATGCGGTTATCCTCAAAAAAGAAAAGTCCTTCTTCACACTTCCGCATGCACGAGAATTTGGTTCTGCTTGCAATATGGATGATACCTGGAGGATGAAGTGAACCCAGAGGCATGCTAGCACGAGAGTACTACTCATATTCCTACTACTCCTACTACTAGTAGTAGTACAAATGTGGTACACTTGATGGTCAAAATACAATTATTCATCCGGCCCTCATAGTGAAGTGATAAGACCCTGCGCCCGAGGTGACACCAGTCCAGGCGGCGTGTCCAGGTTACCAAAGTCGGCCTCACCTTGTGCACTGTGTAGTCACTGTCACCGCCGCTGTATAGCATGCCTCGCCACGTCTCCCTCTCCCTAGCACCACTCCATCTCAATCTCTATCTCGCTGGAGATCCTGAGGTCTCTCTTCACCATCTCACTGTGCCCCCGCATAGCCTCGCCTCGCTCGCCTCCCCCAGTACCACTATTCCCTCGCTAGCCGCTCCAGCACCGAAAGCCTTCTCTCCCGTAAATCAAGCCCCCCAAAACCCCACCTTCCAAACTCCACCATGGCCGAACACGACCGCGCAGCATCCATATGAGCCGCAATTGGAGCCAAGGTTGTTAGAATCGCGATTCTGTTATACGATTCTACGACTTTATGATCCAAACTTACCCATCTAATTCTACGATTTTAGTTCATAAAATCTACGTTTCTACGATCCTGGTAGTGAAGATTCTACGATTTACGATTCTACCATCAGAGCTCCGATCCGATTTAAAATTGCGATTCTGACAATCTTGATTGGAGTAACCTCCCCAGTGACGTCCTCGACCTCTGTTGTTCGTGTATGGATATGTTAAGCGCCCGGCGGCTGGCTGCATGCTCGAGGGGCATGAACACGGCCATCGTCGAAGCAAGGCCTAAGCTTTTCAAGACACCCTGCTTGCTGTTATCTGGTCTTGCGAGATTTTCTCACCATGATATGGAGGCGTACATGATGCCCCTCGACTTCAATCCGACCTCCATTAGCCGAAACTTCTTTGCAGGTATGTAGTGGGTCGCTGATACATCTCCAACGTATCTATAATTTTTTATTGCTCCATGCTATATTATCTACTGTTTTGGACATTATTGGGCTTTATTATCCACTTTTATATTATTTTTGGGACTAACCTATTAACCAGAGGCCCAGCCCAGAATTGCTAGTTTCTGCCTGTTTTAGGGTTTCGAAGAAAAGGAATATCAAACGAAGTCCAAATGGAATGAAACCTTCGGGGACGTGATTTTCTCAATGAACAAGACCCGGGAGACTTGGACCCTACGTTAAGACAAAAAAGAGGAGGCCACGAGTTAGGGGGCAAGCCTACCCCCAGGCGCGCCCTCCACCCTCGTGGGCCCCCTGTTGCTCCACCGACGTACTCCTTCCTCCTATATATACCTATGTACCCCCAAACGATCAGATACGGAGCCAAAAACCTAATTCCACCGCCGCAACTTTCTGTATCCACGAGATCCCATCTTGGGGCCAGTTTCGGAGCTCCGTCGGAGGGGGCATCGATCACGGAGGGCTTCTACATCAACACCATAGCCCCTCCGATGAAGTGTGAGTAGTTTACCTCGGACCATCGGGTCCATAGTTAATAGCTAGATGGATTCTTCTCTCTCTTTGAATCTCAATACAAAGTTCTCCTCCTCTCTCGTGGAGATCTATTCGATGTAATCTTCTTTTTGGGGTGTGTTTGTTGAGATCGATGAATTGTGGGTTTATGATCAAGTCTATCTATGAATAATATTTGAATCTTCTCTGAATTCTTTTATGTATGATTGGTTATCTTTGCAAGTCTCTTCGAATTTTCCGTTTGGTTTGGCCAACTAGATTGGTAGTTCTTGCCATGGGAGAAGTGCTTAGCTTTGGGTTCGATCTTGCGGTGTCCTTACCCAGTGACAGAAGGGGCAGCAAGGCACGTATTGTATCGTTTCCATCGAGGATAACAAGATGGGGTTTATTTCATATTGCATGAGTTCATCTCTCTACATCATGTCATCTTGCTTAAGGCGTTACTCTGTTTTTGACTTAATACTCTAGATGCATGCTGGATAGCGGTCGATGAGTGGAGTAATAGTAGTAGATGCAAGTAGGAGTCGGTCTACTTGTCTCGGACATGATGCCTATATACATGATCATACCTAGATATTCTCATAACTATGCTCAATTTTGTCAATTGCTCAACAGTAATTTGTTCACCCACCGTAGAATACTTATGCTCTCGAGAGAAGCCACTAGTGAAACCTATGGGCCCCGGGTCTATCTTTATCATATTAATCTCGTACTACTTAGTTATTTCCTTTGCTTTTTTACTTTGCCTTTATTTTATTTTGTATCTTTATAAAAAGTACCAAAACTTATTATCTTATCATATCTATCAGATCTCACTCTCGTACGTGGCCGTGTAGGGATTGCCAACCCCTATTCGTGTTGGTTGCGAGGATTTATTTGTTTTGTGCAGGTACGAGGGACTCGCGCGTAGCCTCCTACTGGATTGATACCTTTGTTCTCAAAAACTGAGGGAAATACTTATGCTACTTTACTGCATCATCCCTTCCTCTTCGGGGAAAACCAACGCAGTGCTCAAGAGGTAGCAAGAAGGATTTCTGGCGCCGTTGCCGGGAAGGTCTACGCAAAATTCAACATACCAAGTACCCATCACATACCCTTATCTCCCGCATTACATTATTTGCCATTTGCCTCTCGTTTTCCTCACCCCCACTTCACCCTTGCCATTTTATTCGCCCTCTCTCTCTATCCTCCCTCTCTTTATCTATTTGCCTCTTTTTGCCCGCTCGTTGATGCCCTGATGCAATCTTATGAAGAAAAACTTGAATTGGAAGTTTCTATCCCTAGAAAACTTTATGATGAGTGGGAACCAACTATTAAAATTAAAATTAAAGATCATGAATGCTATGCTTTATGTGATTTGGGTGCTAGTGTTTCCACGATTCCAAAGACTTTGTGTGATTTGTTAGGTTTCCGTGATTTTGATGATTTTTCTCTAAACTTGCACCTTGCGGATTCCACTATTAAGAAACCTATGGGAATAATTAATGATGTTCTTATTGTTGGAAATAGGAATTACGTGCCCGTAGATTTTATTGTTCTTGACATAGATTGCAATCCTTCTTGTCCTATTATTCTTGGTAGACCTTTCCTTAGAACGATTGGTGCAATTATTGATATGAAGGAAGGAAATATTAGATTCCAATTTCCATTAAGGAAAGGTATGGAACACTTTCCTAGAAAGAAAATTAAATTACCTTATGAATCTATTATGATAGCCACTTATGGATTGCCTACCAAAGATGGCAATACATAGATCTATACTTGCTTGTTATGCCTAGCTAGGGGCGTTAAACGATAGCGCTTGTTGGGAGGCAACCCAATATTATTTTTATTCCATGCTTTTTGCTCCTGTTTAGTAATAAATAATTTATCTAGCCTCTGTTTTGGTTGTGTTTTTTGTGTTTAATTAGTGTTTGTGCCAAGTAGAACCGTTGGGAAGACTTGGGGAAAGTCTTGTTACAGTTGCTGTAAAAAATAGAAACTTTAGTGCTCATGAGAACTGCTTCCATTTTTATTTGGAGAGTTCTATTTAGTTAATTATTTTTTCAGATGGTTAACATATAAATTCCTCACGTCGATAAATTTATTTTAGAATTTTTGGGGTTCCAGATCTTGCGCTAGCTATAGATTACTACAGACTATTCTGTTTTTGACAGATTCTGTTTTTCGTGTGTTGTTTGCTTATTTTGACGAATCTATGGCTAGTAAAATAGTTTATAAACCATAGAGAAGTTGGAATACAGTAGGTATAACACCAATATAAATAAATAATTAGTTCATTACAGTACCTTGAAGTGGTATTTTATTTTCTTTCGCTAACGGAGCTCATGAGATTTTCTACTTTAAGTTTTGTGTTGTGAAGTTTTCAAGTTTTCGATAAAGATTTGATGGATTATGGAACAAGGAGTGGCAAGACCTAAGCTTGGGGATGCCCGTGGCACCCCCAAGATAATATAAGGACACCTAAAAGCCAAAGCTTCCGGGGCATCCCCTCTTTCGTCTACTTCTATCGGTAACTTTACTTGGAGCTATATTTTTATTCACCACATGATATGTGTTTTGCTTGGAGCGTCTTGTATGATTTGAGTCTTTACTTTTTAGTTTACCACAATCATCCTTGCTGTACACACCTTTTGAGAGAGCCATACATGATTTGGAATTTGTTAGAATACTCTATGTGCTTCGCTTATATCTTTTGAGTTATTTAGTTTTGCTCTAGTACTTCACTTATATCTTTTAGAGCACGGTGGTGGATCTGTTTCATAGAAACTATTGATCTCTCACACTTCACTTAGATTATTTTGAGAGTCTTAAATAGCATGGTAATTTGCTTAAAATCCTAATATGATTGATTACAAGATTAATAATAAAACTTTCTTATGAGTGTGTAGAATACTATGAGAAGTTTGATGCTTGATAATTGTTTTGAGATATAAAGATGGTGATATTAAAGTTGTGCTAGTTGAGTAGTTGTGAATTTGATAAATACTTGTGTTAAAGTTTGTGATTCTCGTAGCATGCACGTATGGTGAACCGTTATGTGATGAAGTCGGAGCATGATTTATTTTTTGATTGTCTTCCTTATGAGTCGCGGTCAGGGACGAGCGATGGTCTTTTCCTACCAATCTATCCCCCTAGGAGCATGCGCGTAATACTTTGCTTTGATAACGTGTAGATTTTTGCAATAAGTATATGAGTTCTTTATGACTAATGTTGAGTCCATGGATTATACGCACTCTCACCCTTCCACCTTTGCTAGCCTCTCTAATACCGCGCACCTTTTGCCGGTATCATACACCCACCATATACCTTCCTCAAAACAGCCACCATGCCTACCTATTATGGCATTTCCATAGCCATTCCGAGATATATTGCCATGCAACTTTACACCGTTCCATTTATTATGACACGCTTCATCATTGTCATATTGCTTAGCATGATCATGTAGTTGACATCGTATTTGTGGCAAAGCCACCATTCATAATTCTTCCATACGTGTCACTCTTGATTCATTGCATATCCCGGTACACCGCCGGAGGCATTCATATAGAGTCATATTTTGTTCTAAGTATCGAGTTGTAAGAAAAATAAAGTGTGATGATCATCATTATTAGAGCATTTTCCCAGTGAGGAAAGGATGATGGAGACTATGATTCCCCCACAAGTCGGGATGAGATTCCGGACGAAAAATGAAAAAAAGAGAAAGAAAAGACGCCATAAAAAAGAGAAAAGGCCCAAATAAAAATAAAAAATGAGAGAAAAAGATAGAAGGGACAATGCTACTATCCTTCTACCACACTTGTTCTTCAAAGTAGCACAATGATCTTCATGATAGAGAGTCTCCAATGTTGTCACCTTCATATACTAGTGGGAATTTTTCATTATAGAACTTGGCTTGTATATTCCAATGATGGGCTTCCTCAAAATGCCCTAGGTCTTCGTGAGCAAGCAAGTTGGATGCACACCCACTTAGTTTCATTTTGAGCTTTCATATACTTATAGCTCTAGTGCATCCGTTGCATGACAATCCCTACTCACTCACATTGATATCTATTGATGGGCATCTCCATAGCCCGTTGATACGCCTAGTTGATGTGAGACTATCTTCTCCCTTTTTGTCTTCTCCACAACCACCATTCTATTCCACCTATAGTGCTATGTCCATGGCTCATGCTCCTGTATTGCGTGAAGATTGAAAAAGTTAGAGAACACCAAAAGTATGAAACAATTGCTTGGCCTGTCATCGGGGTTGTGCATGATTTAAATATTTTATGTGGTGAAGATGGAGCATAGCCAGACTATATGATTTTGTAGGGATAACTTTCTTTGGCCATGTTATTTTGAGAAGACATAATTGCTTTGTTAGTATACTTGAAGTATTATTATTTTTATGTCAATATTAAAATTTTGTCTTGAATCTTTAGGATCTGAATATTCATACCGCAATTAATAAGAATTACATTAAGATTATGCCAAGTAGCACACCACATCAAAAATTCTGTTTTTATCATTTACCTACTCGAGGACGAGTAGGAATTAAGCTTGGGGATGCTTGATACGTCTCCAATGTATCTATAATTTTTGATTGCTCCATGCTACATTATCTACTATTTTGGACCTTATTGGGCTTTATTATCCACTTTTATATTATTTTTGGGACTAACCTATTAACCGGACGCCCAGCCCAGAATTGCTGTTTTTTGCCTGTTTTAGGGTTTTCGAAGAAAAGGAATATCAAACGGCGTCCAAACGGAATGAAACCTTCGGGAACATGATTTTCTCAACGAACAAGACCCGGGAGACTTGGACCCCACGTTAAG